>NC_133619.1:77543491-77800991 GCF_048593235.1 Sminthopsis crassicaudata | reverse complement strand
ATCCATCTCCTGCATCCAGTCTCCATGAAAACTTGTCAGGTGGTCCTTGGTCCCTCACCCCAGACAGCCCTAACTCATGCTTGGGATTACAGCATAACTGCAAGTGTGGACATTTGAGAGGAGGAAAGAACAAAGAGAGGCAAGAGAAGAAGAAGGAAGGAAAGAGGAAAGGAAGGAAGGGAGGGAGGGAGGGAGGAAAAAAGAAAGGAGAGAGGGAAGGAAGGAAAGAAGGAAAGAAGGGGAGAGAAGGAAGGAAGGAAAAAAGGAAGGAGGGAGGGAAGGAAGGAAAGAAAGGGAAAAAAGGAAAAAAAAAGGAAGCAAGCAAGCACAGAAATGGTTCAAAAAGCAAAAGGAGCTAGACCCACTATGGAATGTATCAGGCAGGTTCCCACTGCCAACATTTGACAGCTTTTCAAGTCCCTTCTCAGCAAACCCCTTAAAACTGACCCCTGACCCCTTCAGTGAATGGTGCCTTCCAGGCTGACAGAGATTGCTCTAAGGTTACTCTTGTCTTATGGGGAAAAAAGGGGGTTGGACTGAAATGTTCTAATGACTACTATGTGTCTAGCAAAGTGGTTTAGCAATTTGCCTTGATAAGGCCATTGTTGTTCCTTGAAACATTATTAAGCCTTTCTCTTTCTCTCTCTGTCTCTCTCTCTCTCTCTTTCTCTGTCTCTCTCTCTGTCTCTCTCTCTCTTTTTCTGTCTCTCTCTCTGTCTCTCTCTCTTTCTGTCTCTCTCTGTCTCTTTCTCTCTCTTTCTCTCTCTCTCTCTCTCTCTCTCTCTCTCTCTCTCTCTCTTTCTCTGTCTCTCTCTCTTTTTCTGTCTCTCTCTTTCTCGGTCTCTCTCTCTTTCTGTCTCTCTCTGTCTCTTTCTCTCTCTCTCTCTCTCTCTCTCTCTCTCTCTCTCTCTCTCTCTCTCTCTCTCTCTCTTTTGAAGGGCAGTTTTTACAAATGTATCTTTTTTTGCTTCTCTTCATCTTCCTCTTCTTTCTTTTCACTTTGCTTTCAGTAGACGAGCATCAGTTCCTTTGGTTCACAATTGATCCATAGACTTTAGAAACCATGCAAAATATCACATAGATCAAAATATAGGAAAGTGTCTGGAGCTGCACTAGAGAGGGATTTGGAGTCCAGGGAAACATGAAGGTTAAAGTAGGAAAGAGCCAAGAAGAAAAAAAGGGGAAGTTGAGGGCGAAGGGTTGGGGAGCAGATTATATAGGTAACAAGAGGAGAGAAAGAGGCTGTAAGGGAATGAAACCAGAGGTGAACAACCAGTACTAGGGCTCCCTCTGTCTTGGAGGAGTTCCTAACCTTTCTTGTATGTCATACATACATTCTGCTGCAGTCTCTGATCATCTTCTCAGGATGATGTTTTTAAATGCATAAATAAATGCATAAAATGAAATACGTAGGATTCAAAGGAAAAATAATTATATTGAAATAAGGATATAATTTTTTTCCCATCCAAGTTCATGGATCCCTTGAAATCTATCCACATATTAGATTGGCTACATAATGGATCCAAAATATCCATATCTTGGGATTTATTGACTTTCTACAGCTGGCCCCTTCTTTTTTTTCCCCTCTCTACTGTTCCTTTCCCCTCCCCCCTTTTTTCTTTGATTCTTTTTATCTTCTGCCCTTCTCTTTTCTCCCCTTTGCTTCCTTCCCTTAGATCTCAGTAAAATATAGTTCTTTGAAGTTAGGAAATCTGTTTCTCTTTTTTCTTCCTTTTTTCCTTCTCTTTCTCTTTTATGCTTTCTTTTACTTTTTCCTTCTTTTCTTTCTTCTTTCTCTCTTTTGCTTTCTTTCACTTACCTTTTTTCTTTCTTTTTTCTCTCTTTTGCTCTTTCACTCTTTTTTTCATCCTTTTCTTCTTTCTCTTTTGCTCTTTCACTCTTTCCTTCATTTCTTTTTCTTTTGCTCTTTTGTCTTTTCCTTCATTTCTTTCTTCTTTCTCTGTTTTGTTCTTTCATTCTTTCCTTCTTTCTCTTTTGTTTTCTTTCACTTTCCTTCTTTCTTTTTTGCTTTCTTTTGCTTTCCTTCTTACTTTCTTTTGCTCTTTCACTTTTTCCTTCTTTTCTTTCTCTCTTTTGCTCTTTCTTTCACTCTTTCCTTCTTTGGCTTTCTTTTCTTTCAGTAGTCCCATCAGGCCTCATTGATAGCTGCCCCCTACTTTTGTCTCCCTTAGTATTTAAAGATAAAAAGAATGCAAGCTCCCTTGAACTATAGTATAACAGGTGGCACTGGCAGGATGGAAGAGGTAGAGGGAAAATAATGAGGGTTTGACTGCTTTTTCCAAAAAAGCACCCACTACCCAAGGCTGGTGTTCAAGGACCCCTTCCTTCTCTCCTCTGCTCTCTGGTTCTCATTCACTCAGGGAGGGACCATTATCTTGAGGACAGATGCTTTGTGGTGAGCATAGACGGTGTAGCATCCTGTGTATCTGTGCCTGCTTTCCCATCGGATCACAGTGTCTGTTGCAGAGAAAAACATTTTTGTATTTCAAGTGTTTATCTCTTCAGCATTTGAGTGCTCTGGAAGATTAATATCTGAAAATCATCAGGGCCTCAGGCAACAGGAGAGAACACTTACCCAGTCCCAGACTTAATAACCCTCCCCCATCTCACTCACTGTAATAATGTTTAATTAATATAATGAGCCTCCTGCAAGTAGGAGAAAAAATACTTATTTTTATAACCCAGACTAGATTTTTCATTTCATTTCCTCTCCCTTGAGACTTTCACCAATTAATTGGCCGCCTCTCCCCCCCTTTTCCAAATGTAAAGGGGCCAAGCTTGGTGTGCATGTGTGAGGGGGGCAGCAGGGTGAGTTTGAGGTCAGTTTCTCTGAGTCCGGTGGAGAAGGAATGCAAACGTGGGTCATGTTCAGTGTGGTAAAGTTTACTGGTTCATGGGATCATCGATTTAGACCTGGAAGGAATCTTAAAGACCAATTTCCTTCGACCCCTTCTTTTGTGCAAAGGAGGAAACTGAGCTTTGTCAAGTTAGGGGACTTATCCAAGATAATGACATGGGCAAGATTGGAAGCCTAGTCTTTTGGCTAGGAAACCAGGACTTTTATCACCGTGCCCTGTGGCCCCGTGAATAAGGTCTCTTAATGAGACTGCTAATATTCATCAACATGGCATCCAAGTCCTCTCGGAGCTCCAGCCCCATCTCCCTTTACTAATTAGGTCTTAGTCCATCAGTCCTTGAATAAGAGCCAAATTCTCTTCAGATAGCCGGACCTTGGGGACTTCCTCATGACTCTGTCACTCCGGCCTTTCCTTCATCACCTCCCCTTCTTCTTCCGCTACATCCAGCTGTTGCCCCTCACCTGAAGGCCCTGTCGACGGAATTTCGCTACTGGTTGGGAATTTTAGCCCTTGTCTTCACTCGTTCTGATTCATTACACCCTGTGGTTTGGGGGGCCTTTCTGAGCAAGCTCGAAGTTTGGGCAGGAGTCCAACATATGGCCGAGAGGAAGGTTCAGAAAGGGAGTTCAACCATAAGGAACTACTAAGTCTGATGTTGTTCCTGCCTTAAGAAATTAGGAAGGAAAATAATTATTTTCCTGTTCCATCTTCTAAGCACAATCCCCAAAGTTTGGAGAAGAGGGGTTAGTAACCCACACAGGGGAGGAGAGAAGAAACCATAACAACATTCCCATGTTCACTCCCTCTGCTTTCTCATCCTTTTTTGGGCACTCTTTGTACCTCCCTTCTTCTTATAAAACTCACTGTCAGATTTCAAGTGAGAGAAGATAGAAAGCCTTTTCTGTTCCGGGGGTGGTCTTTTCTTCTAAAAAAGAAAAAAAAAAAAAAAGCCCCAAGGGTAAGCAGTTGGGAGAAAGGAAACAGCTGTGCTTAGTTTAGGGGCAGGGCAAATGCTAATGGAGTTCAAAGTTGCTGGCACCCTACAAGTCAAACCTGAAAGCTTTGCTATGTTATCAAACACTTTTGCACTTCACAAACGAGAGGAGGGAACATTCTGCCTCTTTAAGAGATGTGCACCATATGTCCCCCTTTCCTGCCCCCCCTTCTATTAAATAGGTAAATTAAAATAATGAACTTTGTTGGGGGGGTGGGGCTCTAATCAAGTATCACAAGGAGTCAGTGGAGTGAGAGCAAAGGAAAGCAAGGGGGGACGGCCATGTTGAAACATCATCCACGGGATATTTGATTAGAAGTGTCTGTAGAAACTACTTAAATTCCTTAGATATTTTCTGGTTTAGTTGTTCCCCATGATTTTTTTTTCTTTTCTTTTTTTCCCTTTTAAGTCTTTTTCTGTCAGTGGTGATTTCTACATAAGGCTGACTAATAACAGCCAACATTTCTGTAAAGCTTCAAGGTTTGCAAAGAACTTTACAAATATGATCTCATTTTATCCTTACCACAACCCTGGGAGGTAGAAGGTGCTATTATTATCCCCATTTTAGTGATGAGGTCACTGAGGCAGACAAAAGATAGTAAGTGTCAGAGGCCACATTTGAACGCAGGTCTGCCAGATGTTGGGTCCATCCACTGTGCTACCCAGATGACAAAATGCCTACGGATTTTATTGTTCTGGTTTTTGTTTTCCAACATATACATTCTCAGTCCACTCAATTTCTTTGTTTTAAAGCTCTGTGCTTGTACTCTGAGTTGCTGAGATTTTTCTCCATTTCATTCCCTTGTTAGCAATTCCATTAGTGAGAGGGAAGCTAGTCTCATTCACAGGAGTTTCAAAATCATAAGGCATCTAAACTTGGAATTCCCCCTAGCACCCAGCAGTCATCCCCACCACGGCTGGCGTTTAATGAGTGTTTGCTGAATGAATATTCGTTGACTCCTCTGAACTTTGGAATGACACATCTGTCCTCTGGTGTTTTGTGGAGGTGATAGCATACAGAAATCCCTTCAATTTTCATGTTCCTCAGAGACAACATATTTCCCACAGACTTTCTCAAGCTTCCCATCCGTAAACAGAATTCTTCACGAGACAGTTTACAGTATTTTCTACAAGATCAGGTTTGAGTCTCTAAGGGATGAAGGAAGAATTCCTCTGGATGATTTGGAGAGTCTCAGAGACACCCAAATGAGAGGTCACAGCCATTTATCCTCTTTGTGGATCATATTGGGATAGCTCCTGTTTGCTTTGGTGTAAACCAAGAAGCAAGTAATTGGGGGAAATGTGCTTCTCTCATGGGAGTTGGAGGTGGATATCAGTTTTGTGGTGCTGCTGGTGGAAATGCTGGAATTAGGCATTTGTTGAGAGCCTTCATGTGAGGAAAGCCACATATTCTAAAGGGTTAGATGTGCAGGGCTTATTATGAGAGGCAGCAAGACCTGGATTCGAGTTCCACTTAGTAGCTGTGTGATCATGGATCTCTACCTCTCTGAATTTCAGTATCTTCATCTCTAAAATCTTCTATTTCTTATCTCTTTTTTTCCTTAAAATTAAACTGATTTATCTATTTACATAATATATTGTCCATTAGAATATATCTCTGAAGTCAGAATTTTTTTCTTCCTTTCTTCTCTCTCTCTCTCTCTCTCTCTCTCTCTCTCTCTCTCTCTCTCTCTCTCTCTGTCTTTCTCTCTCTGTCTCTCTCTGTCTCTGTCTCTCTATCTCTCTGTCTCTCTCTCTTTTTCTCTCTCTCTCTGTCTCTGTCTCTCTCTCTCTTTTTGCTTTTACTATTAATGTTTTTTGTTTTCTTTGCTTTGCTTAACGTTTTTGCAATCCTAGTGGTTAAAACTGTGCTTTCCATGTAGTATGTGCTTAACAAAACTTGAGAATTGAATTGAGTTTAACCTGAATGTGCTATAGAAATTTTAGTTGTCATCATCTGAAGACAGAAGGACCTATTAAATCGGATGTGTCAATGGTCAAGATAGAGGTATAGCAATAACAAGTATCAAGTGAGATCGGATCCATTTGGTCATCTTAGAGGAATAAAACAGCTCAGCAGAGACTCCCTAAACGTGAGTCTTGGAGGAACCTCATGGATCAAATGTTCTCTTAAAGCTGATTTATAGGAATACTCCATTTAGATTACTCAGCATCTTAACAGGAAGGATGACCAGAGGCACAGACATTTGAAATAGTGTTTCATTATGATCCGACAAGCTCGGGGTCATGATATTTACCCATGAAGGGGTTGAAAGAACAGGGCCTTTGCTTCAAGTTCAAATATGGAACTCAACTGGGAATGACTCAGGAATTCTACTGTTCTATAAGTGGGATTTACAGAGGCCTAATACCCTTGGGAAATATAAGCAATTGTCTCATTAGCTCCTTATTTAGGTTGTCTTGACTAAGAACTGAGTAGCTGATTGGACCTTTGAATTGATTCGTTAGAGCTAGGAATGACTCACCCAGACAATTATGCACAAGAAAATTAAGTGCAGATATGGGTGGATGGTGTTTATGCACAAGGTAAGGAAAGTGGTTTCCTAATTAGTGTGATTTTGACAGTGATTTAGCCATGACTCTGTGGGCAAACTAAGTTCTGAAGATCTCCACAGGTGGGGCTGACAAGCTAAAAACTAGATGGGGGGCAGGGTGGGGATGATTGAATTGCCTTCAAAGACACCATTGTGGTTTGGTGGTTTGGCTGGGGCACAGTCACTGAAAATACAAAGGGTTCAGTTTTGCAGGCAGTAGACACTGGTAGATCACTAAAGACCAGAAGTGATTTGTCTAAAAGAAGGTCATTGTGTAGTTTGAATTGAAAATGGAAGAGAACTTTGAGACTTGTGACCTCAAGGAGGTCAAAGACAGAAGGAAAGGCCCCAAAATGTTCAGAGCAGCATTTTTTTTTTGTCATAACAAAGAATTCGAATCAAGATTCATCAACTAGGGAATGACTAAACAAATTGTGGTACATGAATGTGATGGAATATTAGCATATCATTAAAAAGTGATAGCAATAAAGAACCCAGAGAAGCAGGGGAAGACATGTGAACTAATACAGAATAAAATAAGCAGAACCAGGAAAACAGCATACAAAACAATTTTGATACTTTTTTTTAGAATCTGGAATACTGAGTAATCATAATGACTAAGTACATATATACTCCCTCTCCCCCTTTGTAGAAGTGAAGAAATGTGGATATAGAATGTTGAATTTAGTGTCAGACTTGTTTAATATGCTGGTTAGTTTTGCCAAACTTTTTTTTCAAACGTTTTCTTTTATTCTTTGTTGCCTGAGTAGAATGGGGGAGAAGTAGATTCAAAAATCATGATGTAAAAATAAAACATATAAATAAAAATAAGGTTAGCTCAGGAGAGCAAGAAGTCATTAGTGATTGGTAAGGAAGAGGGCAAGGAGTGAAATATCCCCATTTTCACAGAAGAGACAGCAGGTAAAATTTGGGTTCTTTTACTTAGCCTGAGGTCTTGAAGGTCAGGGCTTCCTGCCAGTATGTGGAGCAATGAGGAAAAGGAAAGAGAGGATGAGAAGCAGGTACCCGTCATGAATCTGGAATTTTTACATGAGATAGCAGTACAGCAGCTGTACATTCCCCAAAGACCAAGCCTGAGACCATTGGTGCTCAATAAGAAGCAAGTCTTTTGGAAAAACCTTGGACACATACTGCTGAGATCATCAGAGTCGATGTTTTCCTTAACCGAGTATTAATTTAGGGACCCAGGCCAATGCAGAATGATCTGGAGAAGCTAGCTGAGGGGCTAATTCATGTTTTAACCATGACCTATATGAGGAGACTACCTCTCCCGTGGCACCGAATGAATATTCTTTCAGATGGTTGCTCTAGTGGGAGGGCAAGTTGCTAGCCAGGAGATGTATGTGTGTTGGACAGATGGTGCGTTTGGCTTTCCAATAGCCAGGAGGAGCAGATCGGTGATTTATCTGAGAATTTGGTAAGATGCAAGCACAGTCGATTGCATTGCTATCAGGCCGGCAGGGGTCACGTATTTGTGCTGCTCTCATTCAACCAGAGCCAGATGCAGCTATAAATCTCCAGGTGAAATATCAAGAGACCCCCATTCCTGAGACAGCAGCAGGTTAACAATGCTTGAATGGCCCCATCCTCTGAGATGTCCCTCTGACCTTCTGAACTTTTGTTGTCCATCCCCTTGGGATTGTTTTTACGGTGTCATGAGTAGCAACAGATGTTTTGAGTCAGAGATCCAGTAGAATGCCTCCAAAGTATTTCAGGTCCTGAAGGAGAGGGATTGTATCTCTGGGATGTTTTTTCTTCCCTTTATTTCAGCAGCTACACATATTTCCTTTCAATTGTTCTTTCTTTGCTGGAAGCTGTCCATTAATGGCACAAGGACCATTAGCTACAAGAACAGTGGGGCTCAAGCATGCTGCTTTTTCCTTTAACTTGACAATTATCTTGTTCTGGTAGAGCTCCTTAACACATCTGTTTTGTTTGAGTCCTATCAAGTTAGGAGATTGACCTTTTTGATTTCATGCCTACCTTTCTCCGACTCAATCAACAGGTTATTTATTGAACGCTCCTTGGACCCAGCAGAGCATCCCTTTGAAGAGGCTGTGTGGGGCTATAGAAAGAGCTGTCATGTATCAGTCACGCACTGTCATGATACCCCAGGCCCACTCTGGGCCCCCTGTTCTCAAATTAGAATTAGGGAGAGCTCTGAAGTCTATGATTTCCCAGACAGAAATTGAATCGGGAAGTTTTTGTTTTTGTTTTTTTTCATCCCAGTTTGTATTTTGTTGGGATTCCATGTCATGCATGTGTTGGGGAGAGCCTGGGATGGGGATTTGCCCTTTTCCAACTTTATGCTTTTTTCTCACTTTAGGGCTTAGATCACAGCGGGAGCTTGGGGCCTCCAGCTTTCTTTGCTGTGCATTGACTAATCCACTCCTTTTCCTCTCTAGATAGGAGATCCCCCTCGTTCCAGCTTTACTCACACCCTCACACTTGCTCTTCCATATACTGACTCTACTGGGTCACACAATTATTCTCCAAGTAGTAACCCAACAAACTGAATATAGCCTTTGGCCCTCAATATATAGTTATTCCTTTATCACATTCATGCTTATCTCTGACCCGTCCCTCCGAAAGCCATTTCCTAATCTCATAAAAAGTCTGGAGAATAAATATCAAGTGCCTGCTTCTTTCAAAAGAATACTCTTTGCCCTCTTAGCATCCCCAGGTCTTGAATACTGGACATGAAACCTGAGTTTGCATTGCATATTTGATGCTTCCCAGGTGTGTGACCCTGAGCAAGAAAATCTACTTTTATGGACATCAGTTCCCTCCTCTATAAAATGAAGACCATAATACATTCTCTCTCTTATCTCTTGGAGACTTGTGGGGAATGTATTTTGTAAATCTTAAAGCTCTTTGGGGAAGTTGTTATGATTTGACTGGGCTCTGGTTAGCCACATCTTAGGGTTTTTCAAATTGCACTCACTCACAGGTCCTGTGGTGTAATAGAATCTCCCAAGAGTAAATACCAAACTTAAAGACTCTAAAAATTAGTTAAATCTCTGAGATTAGACTGGAATTCTCAAGGTCACACTGAACTGGAATTTCTCCCACTCCTCCTCAGATCTACTTTTCACTGTGCCCTTGGATGAGTGCTGGCCTCCCTCAGTGAAAGGAAAGAGATACTTTTCAGCCCAGCATGTGCTTGGTTGATGTCTTCTATTAATTCCTCAAATTTGCATATCATCTTTCTTCCCTGGAGCTCATAGCATTTAATAGACAAGTGGGACACACATGGTTTAACAGAGATGACCAAATGACTGGAAAACAGAAATTCTGAAGTTTCAAGATCACCTCTCCTGGACAAGGGAAGAGAGATCCATATGGTCCAGTGGAGATTGCATCAGCTTTGGGGTCAGAGATTACTTGAGCAGGTTCCTTTAAAATTTCCTAAGTTTCCACTCTTCTGTAAATTGAGAGAGTTGGACAAGATGGCCTTTAAGATCCCTTCTAGATCCAGATCTATGTCTGTGACTGGGGAGGGTTTAACTGCCTTTACCTAGGTGAATGGTTACAAATCATATCATAAGACATGTATTTAAGCACATGTACCAGGCATTGCATTGGGGATACAAATACAAAAATGAGAACATTCCTCGTTAAGGAATGAGCTTACAGTTTGTTGGAGAGAAGCATTAATTTGAGTGGGAGAGCTAACAGCTGGAAGGATTAAGGTGGTCAGACACTTGACAGCCCTTCCTCTTTCTCCCATACCCACCCTCTATTGAGATGGTATAAACCGGATGTTCTCCATCATGGAGAGAATGAGAAAAAGCAATGGATTTTAAATGACAGCAGCACAAATGGTGGCTGGATAGAAGAAATGTTCTCATAGTGAAGGCTATTAGACAGCAGAGTGCACAGATGATGAGTCTGAGGAATCTCCTCCCAGAGTCAACATCTGCTTCCTGGATATTTAAGAACAGCTGCCTGGAGGCAGGGGGTGGACTACAGGATCTCTGGGGATTCCTTTCAAACCCAAGATTCTATATTAGTGTAAGACTGTACCACCACCTATCATTGAATGGAAAAGATATGGGGGATAATTAGAGCCTAATGGGACCAGCCGGGTCAGAAGACTTAAGGGGTCCAAGGAGGATGGATTTTGTTCCTGACAAAAATTTGGACAAATCAGAGGAATCTGATCTTGCAGACATCAGTGACTCTGATGATTTTTTGACTTCATTATGAGTCAGTAGGGTAGTGTGGGTATCAAAAGAGCTGAGGAACTTTTAGACTTTATTAATGGAAAGATAATATTTAAAGCAAAAGAGACTATAATAGCCCCACTTTACTCTGCCTTGAACAGACTATCTCTGGAATATTATATTTAGTTCTGAGCACCCCATTTTAGGAAAGATGCTTTATAAGTTCAATCGGGATTCTTCTTGGATGCGTGCTAAATTCACAGATACTTATCATCAGAAAATTGTCCACCAGTTGGTGGATTTTTCCCTGCCAGAATAACTTATAAAGATCATTTAGTGAGATGACAAAGGACTGGGATCTAAGCTGATGAAAGGAATATCCACACTGGTGAAATAATAAAAGATTTCTAGACTACATTGAATCTAGAATGGACCAACTCATGATAAAAGTTGGTCCATTCTAGATTCAATGTAGTCTAGAAATCTTAGAAGTTTTCATGTCAAACCAAAGACTCCTTTTCAGGAGTCTAGACTTCTAGACTTCTGAGACCAAACCAGAATCTTCCTACCTTCCTTGAACTTATCCTACTTTGGACCCAATCACTACCATGACCTTGGATCAGTTATGGTATCCCTCTGTGAAGGGCAAGAGATACTTTTCAGCTCAGCAAGGGCTTAACGCATATCTGCTACTAATTCCTCAAATTTGCATATCCTTTTTCTTCCCCAGAGCTCATAGCACTTAATAGGCAAGTAGGGAGCAAATGATTTAACAGAATGAAAACTGGAGCATTGCTAGTCTCCGGATCCCACAGATGAGTGGATTAGTTTGGATGTCAGTAGTGAATAATGTTCCCGTCAGCAGCCTGCACACTACTTAGCACTTCACCAGTATTAACTCCCTGGTCCTCAGAATTGCCATACAAACTACAGTATTATCACCTTCACGTAGAGAAAGAATGAAGGCATCCCCGGCTCCCTGGGGGAGTAACTCTGTAAGGTTTTTGGCCTAATGATGCCCTTTGTTTGGGTAGCAATATATGGAAGTAAAATAGACTCTTGCTAGCACCATTCTCCACACCTCCACATGGATTCCTTTTCCACCTAGTAATTTCTCACTGTTGCACTGTCTCCCTGCCTCTTAAGAACATAAATTCACACGAGTGACAGCATTTCTTGCCAAGCAATTTTTAGTCAGTAAGTAGGTCTTGTTGTTAGAGAAAAATATGAAAGAGAAAGTGGGCTGCCAAATCTTTGAAATCCAATTCCTTTCACCCATGAGGAGAAGAAGCAAGTGATCACTTTTGAATTACAGGGGGTGGGAGAGAGGACCTCTTCGGTCAGTGGATGGTTTATTGGATAATCAGATAGTTGTGATGACCAGTTTCTGACTCTTCCTCGGAAGAGAATGGGAAACAGCTTTAGAAGGCTTATATGAACTTGAAGGATCCCCTGGCTCAGAAATACCCTTGTATCCCCAGCATATCAACAGATGTAATTTTTCCCATTCATTTATCATTATATATATATATATATATATATATGTATATATATATTTAAGTATATGTATATATATATTTAAGTGCATATATTCACATAGATGTAGAAAGAAATAGAAAAATATAAGTCATTCATTCATTAATTCACCAAGCATTTGTTGAATATCTGTTATATGACAAGCACTGGATTAGGCACTGGACCCCCAAGACAAAAGTAAAACAATCTTATCCTCCAAGGAGTTTGCATCTTATTGGGGAAAAACAACACATATACAGACAATGAAGACAAAATGTATACAAAGAAAATATAAAGTAGATCTTTTTTCAGGGAGAGGGCACTAGCACCTGGGAGATGTCAGGTAGAGCTTGAGATGAAGTCCTGTGAAGAAAGCCAGGAACTGTAGGAAGTAGGGGTGAAGAAACAATGCATTCCAGCTATGTGGAAGAACCAGTACAAAGGCAAGTCGTGGCTCCTGTCCTCTAGAAGCCTCTCATTCAGTCGGGGAAGCTAAAAATCAAACAATCTAGCAACAGTCATAGGCAATGTGTAATTACATGCCCAAATGAGTGAGTGATACAGAGCTAGAGAAATTGAGAATAGGGAGAAATTCATGTGGATTGGGTGGAACGGGGAGGGAAAAACCCAGACATCGAATAAAAACAAAGTATTTGTGGTATGGAAGAGTGAAATGATTCCAGCTTGAAAAGTATGTTGGCAATCTCATGGTTGGGAAGGACTGGGCCAGATTATAGAGGGCCTTGAATGCCAAGTTGAGTCTATTCCCAGGGTAGACTCCTTCCGTCAAAGAGAATTTAAATACTATTACCTTACTAAGATAGTTGTTTGTTGCTGTTAGAGTTTTTAGAATCTCCCCTGTGCTTATTTGAGTGTGAAATGGAAACCACTCGCACTCTGTAAAAAGAGATCATACTTGTTTTGGTCTTTTGTTTTGTTTCTTTGCAACTTGGGATGGCAGGGCAGGGAGCTGGGAGCCAAATTCAATTTAGGGTGAGTTGGGGGAGGGGATAAGGCAATAACAGAAGTCAGAGCATATGCTGTGAAATTTGTGTCATTTAACTCGAAGGCTAGAAATGAGGTAGAATCAGAGAGAACTATGTTTGATGGTGCAAGTGCATTTGTTCTTGAGTCTAGGAAACAGGAGTGTGCCAGAGGGGTGAGGGGGGAAGAGGCAGCTGCTTTCTGTGCAACTTCCAGGGCATCCACCTCTTGGATCGCTCGGTCCTGGCTTAGCCAGGATGATGTTAGCCAAGATGGCATCGGCAGATGGGTGGCAAATGACTAGCAATTAGCAAGGTGCTGAGGTCTCGGGACCTTCAGCCTCCTTCTTTACCTACCCGAGATGTCTATTTTACCTACATGTAACCCAGCTGTGGATG
Organism: Sminthopsis crassicaudata; assembly: GCF_048593235.1. Lineage (NCBI taxonomy): Eukaryota > Metazoa > Chordata > Mammalia > Dasyuromorphia > Dasyuridae > Sminthopsis > Sminthopsis crassicaudata. The sequence goes on along the minus strand of NC_133619.1, from coordinate 77,787,479 downwards.
CCGTCAAGGTGTTTGGCTGTTTCTTGTCTATGTTCTGTGCTGGGTGCATAGCTTAGCTACAGATTTTTAGGCACAGCTTTTGAACAGAAGTGTTTTATGTTTACCCAGAGGCAGATGCAATTGATTGACATGTGTAAGGGCCAACCTGTCCTTTGTACAAGCGGTCAGACACCCCCACGAGTTGGGATTTGCAGGTGCAAACCACTGGCACCAGTTTTTTATTGGCCACAGAACTGGCAGGGACGGTCCTAGCCCACAATGTTGGGAACTTGGTATTCTGCTTAGTATTTGATTTCTATTTGAAACCAAACAGCAATTAAAGTCATTCTCCAAAAATCTGGAAGGGGAAAACCCTAATTTTCCAGGATATTTATATTCGGTGCTAAAAGTGAAGCTCTGTACTAGAGGCCCCCCGAGCTCATTAGCGATAATGATGGTTATTGTTATCATTGGATCTGCGCGTGTCTGGCTTTCGGTGGAAAGGCAGCCAAGTGCAAGGCTCCCCAGGCCGGATTGGGAAGGGAGTGGGAGGTGTGCGCCCCATTCGGTGGCACCCCTGCCACTTCCCCAAACCTCCTTAATAACATCCAGACCGCGGTTTCTAAATGATGATAGGTGTCTCTGAGTCCCAGAAGCCATCTAGCATCATGTGTGGAGATGTGACAGCTAAAATGCTTCCTTTGTGATCAGAGCTGGAGGCAAGATGTTGTAAAGGCCAGACACAGCAGCCTAGGGGAGGCGGATCTGGAGACTTGATCAGCAGCCACCATCCCATACACTTAGGCAAAGTTGTTGTTGGGGGGGAAATCAAATCAGCCGCTCTTTTGGCCCCATCTCTCACCAGGATCCCGGTCCACCGGGGTCTGCTTTGGAAACTCTGTGTCATTGGCAGAGGCTAATGTCACCATTCTGCTTTGGGTCTGTTTCTGGCAGATGGTAGGAACTATCTGAGGCTCCAGAGTAACGGAAGGAGGGAGGACCAGCACGGCCGGCTCATCAGCCCTGCCCTCTACCTGCCCAGAAGCCCCGTCTGCATGGAATTCCAGTACCAAGCCACAGGTGGCAACGGCATTGCCCTGCAAGTGGTTCGCAAGGGCAGCCAGGCCAGCAAGCTCCTCTGGGTCATCCGGGAAGACCAGGGCAGCGAGTGGAGACAAGGAAGGATCATCTTGCCGAGTGATGAAATGGAGTATCAGGTGAGGTGATCAAAGCAGATTTGTGTGAAGATTGGAGGGAATCATCTGGAGCCTGATTTCAATATTTCAAAGGGCTGTGCCCATTCATCAACAGGGAACGTGGTTAAGCTCCCCTGTTTTCATTGTGTTTCTCTCGTTGCCATAGCAACTAAATGACACTCTTATTTGTTATTCAGAATGTGCCTATCTATACACCCAGACTTAGCTCTTTGTTCCTCCTATTGCTTCTCTATTGCTGAAATCTTCTCCGGACAAATGCTTTTTTCCCCTTCTCCATTTTATTTTAGATTGTTATCTGCTAGCCTGACAAAGGGCCACAAAAGCCAGAAAAATAAATACAAACAAACCTTCCCCTCTCGAAGGGAAAAGCTATGTCTAAGAGTCTCTGAAGGAAATATAAACAGCCTTTCCTGACCTGCCTTAATGAATCTGAGCCAGGGAAGGGGAGTGGAAGCTGCCTGCTCGCTCTGTGGCCCCTCGGATCTGAGCGAGTCCTAAACTAATCATTTCTCTCTCAGCCACTCTGGCTTTTATGATCTCTGCTGGAGAGAGAGAGAGAGAGAGAGAAGGGAGGGGAAAGGGGGAGGGGAGAGAGAGAGAGGGACAGAGAGAGAGAGAAGGAGGAGAGGAAGGGAGGGAAGGAGAAAGTGTGTGTGAGAGAGAGAGAGACAGACACAGAGACAAAGACATAGAAACAGAGTGCAGACAGAGAAAGAGACAGCAAGAAAGACAGAGACAGAGGCAAAGACAGACACACAGACAGAAACAGAAAAAGAGAAAGAAAATGTGTGAACAAGATAGACAGTGAGAGATAGAGGCAGAGAGAGAATGAGACAGAGACAGAGAGAAAGAGAGAGATACTGTAAGGAAAGGGGGGAAATAGAGGGAAGGATGGGAGGAAAGGAATCAGGGAGGGGAGGAAGAGAAGGAGAGAAGATGGAGGGAAGGACAGAAAGACAGAGGGACAGAAAGACTGAGATACACAAGTGGGAGGTGGGAGCTGCTCTGATGCTGGTAGGCTGGGCAGAAATCACCCGAGCCACCCTTTGGAATAGGTGACTCCACACCAGCTTCAGCATTAACCTTCTCCTCCCCAGTTATGAAGCAGCAACAGATGGCGAGTGAGGCAGCCAACTGTTTGCTTAGCTTGCCAGAGGACATGTGCTAGTTTGCAGAGAGAGAACTGAGTGAGGGAGAGAAAAAGAGTGATGATTTAACATCACAGAGCAAAGACACCTCTGTTTGCTCACTGCCCTTCCCATCCCAGTGTTAGAGGGGTATTGCTGAGAGTCATTTTCTCCTGGTTATAATGGTGTACCCATAAGGAAGCTGTGCCCTCAAAGCAAAACGAATCCATATGTTCCCTTTCTCACAGTGTCTCAACCTATTCATTTCCTCTGAATTATAAGAATGCTTCCAAATATCCAACTTGGGTATTGAAGAAGAAAAAAAAAAGGGAGGAACTTTAAAACATAATTCGGGTTAGTTCCCCTCCTTGTATGGTTCTTTTTAATCAACATGTTCTAGTAACTGGACATAAAAATTCATCACCTTTTTGTGTTGTTTTTTTTTCTCCCTCCACCCCCTCAAATATGCATTTTATTTGAACCACCTCTTTTCAAATTAAGATTTCTAATGCAGCTGCTGGTCAACAGATGCATACCAGGTGCAATAAATGAATGAATGAATAAACAAGCAAACAAATACATAAATAAAGACAAGAAGGGAGGAAAGGAGAAATCTTTGCACTGTTTGGTCATGGAAACTTCACCTAACCATGGGATTTGTTCTGATTGTTTTCATAGATTGTATTCGAGGGAATTCTAGGCAAAGGACGCTCAGGAGAGATTGCCATCGATGATATCCGGATAGGCACTGATATCCCTCTAGAGAACTGCATGGGTATGTTAACATCTGTCTCCTCTTAGCTGCTCCAAACTAGACAACAAGTGCTAATGTATACACCAAAAAATAGTATATCACCGTGTTAGATACCGTGCTTCCTGGATTCAACTTGGGGCACAAACTCAGTTATTACCTTGCTAAAAAGAGCTGGCTATTCTTTTTCCTCCTACTAAGGAAGGAAAAGGGGAAAGAGAGGGGCAAATTAGAATCTATAGAGTAAAAGCTCCTGTGCTTGAGCTTAGTAGTGGGTATAATTCCCAGGATAGCTGAAATGTAACATGAGGCAAAGCCATGTTCTCAATCAAAAATAGATGTACAATAAGTATAAAGAACTTCTGAATGCCAAGACCCCATTGTCAAACTCTAGCTTTTAGCAAGAAAAATGCTACAGGATGAAAACCACCTGCCAGTCTGGATTATATGCTCAGAGATTTTGATATACTTAATGGAAATCTTCACAAGCAAGTAAAAATTAAAGCCACACCCCTCCCTCCAAACAGATTTTTTTTTTAATCCAAACAAACAAAAAACTGCTAGTAGACTGTGTTAGCAAAATAGCGTGATTACTTAAGGATTCTTCTACCTGACTGGATTACAGGGAAAATCCTGGCAGATAAAGCAGGTTCCTGGAAATTTGGTATCTTATGCACCAAATGCATAAGCTAAATGGCTATTGGAAAATTGCCCAGTGTTCATCGAGTAGCTCAATGACCCCTTAGAAGAGCAAGGTGCAATATTGTCTTATTAGTCAGATATCTTTGTAAATCTTAATGAGAGACACACTTCCCACTCAGTGTCTTACCTTGGGGTTAATGTTTTCCTACCTGGGTTTCCCTGCTATTGCTTTGCTCGACATTTTGTCTTCGTGCCTTAAACACTCACTGTGGGTACTAGAGTTATGCTCCTGTAGAAAACCAGTAGCATTGAAAAGGGACTAGAGCTTCTTTGGCTTGAGCAATAATTCTAATAACTCACAGAGTGCTTTTCTTGGCACATTTGTCTTGGACCTGTGTATATAGTGATATCACCAGCACCTGGGATTGCCCTGGCCCCTCTGGGAAACTCCCAGGCTCCCAGCATCTAAAAGTGATCCAGGCTCTGAAAAAGCAATCAGTTATAAGTAACTGATTACAATACTTTGGGGATCCATTAATCCATGAAGGATTTTTTTGTTCCAAAGAAATTTTAAGCACCTTTGTCCTCTGATGATGTGTTAGGTATGGTATAGAATATGTAAAAGATATGGCCCATGTGCTTTTGGGTTTGATATTCAGAACCAAGGCCAGAGGGTGTTACAGAAAAGTTACCAGAAATAATTTAGCTTCTTTCATCCTATTCCATTGTCACTTTTGCCTTCATCTTTCTAATATAAAGCATCTTTGTTTTTTCTTTCAGAACCTATCACAGCTTTTCCAGGTGAGAATTTTTCAGGTAAAAGATACTTTAAAAATATACATATATGCTGCTCTTCTGCCTCCCTACCCTCCTGTCCAATGTAATATGAATCTGAAAAGCAATCTTCTCTAATCTTTGTGGTGGTACTACTTAAGGGAAATGGGTGATATATCTTCCCAACGCTAGATGGTGCTAACTATGCCTGCAGCAGTAGGAGAAGGGATTGAGAATCTTACTATCTTGTTTAATTAAAGTTTAGGAGCCGATAATAGAGACAAATAGGTTATGGATAAACCTCTTGCCCTACATTGACCAATGGGGAGCAACGAGGCTTGAAATGTATGAATGGTGTGGAAAGACAGCCAGTAGACAGAGTTAACGAAGAAATCAGTAGCAAATTAAAAGTGAAATGAGGTGGCAATGATTTATTTTAGCATGAAGATGGTTTCTTTCCAGTTTCCAGGCACTAAGACAGCGGTCTCAATTATTCTACTATAAGGTATAATGGCAGGTGGTTTTGTAAAGGAAGAAAATTAGGAAGTAGACTCTGGAAATGACTGTCAGAAGGAGGGACAATTAGAGTTCAGAAATTGATGTTTAAAAGTAAAAGAAACAGGGAGAAATGGTATATTTCTGGAACAGAAGACTTCAAATATAGGGCTAAAAAATAGAAAATGAGATTTTTAAAAATCTCCCTGTTAAAGTCAATTGAGCATACAGCAATAACAATAGAACTGAGGGAGCCCATCTCATTTAGAAAGTGAGGGACCCTTTGCAGACTCCAAATGAATGGAAATTCTCCGTGCTGTGAAAATTTTGTTGGCTTTTTGTGTCTTCCTAACCATAACCCCATAAAAGTGACATTTTGTAGGTGATTAATGTATTGTGAAAGGAGGGGATGCACCCCAAGTAAAGGACATTTAGCCTTCTATACTTTACCTGTGTATGAGCTGCACATAGAAACACCTACATATTTGCAGTGTTTAATCATATCCTGTTCTATGCAAATAGAGTTGTGTGATGCTATTATGCCCTGTTAAGATTTACTGGGTCTCACCCCAGAGGTGATAGCATATCAGAGATAAAGAAAGTCATTTTTATATCCAAAGTCTAGACTTTATCTTTGTCCCCATTAATCTGCCCACCTCATGACTGGCTCACAGTCGCTCAGGGACAGATAAGTCCCTGGTTTGTTATCTGGATACACTCTTTAACTCCCTTTTAGTTTACCTAATTTGCCACTCACCAGTCATAGGTTTAAGACAGCCTTGGAGTAAGAGGTAAAGATTGGATGCATACCAAGTTTCCATAGTATGAATTACCTTTCTCTATTACCCTCCTGTACCCTATTTCCATCTCATCAGCACACGAGTCAGAGCAGACACACACACATACACATAGTATACACACACAAGGCTACACACATGTGTTCAAGTTATCAAGTTTACATGCTTTAGAATTGCTTGAATATGAGATATATTAAAACTGAATTAAATTTTTGGAAGGATTTTCAAAAATTTCCTTGATGACAATTTGAATTTAAGTTTTTACCTTTAGAATTCCAAGTACAATCTTTGTGTAAAATACAATCTTTATCTTACTGAACACCTGACTGTCAGGTCAGGTCATAACTGCCACAATGCTTGGAATCTCAAACTGCCCATGTACAGATAAGAACAGACTTTCCAGAAGTTGCTACATATGCCATTAGGATGTGAGTGGGAAATCCCATGATTCAAATGGCTGATGGGGTTGGTATCAAAGACTTCACTTCTCTGCAAGAATAATCAAATGGGTGCACACATGCTCTCTCCGTGTGTTTCCCATAAAACTTAACAAAGTCTCCTTAACAAATAAATATGTAAACAGATATTATGTTAGACCTATGTGGGGCAAGGTTTGGTATTCTGAGCATTGAAACATCCCCTTTCATGAGGAGGGGAAGCAAAGAGAGAAAAAAGTTAAATATTCCCAAGTACAATAGAATGAGTTTAGAAGCAATGGGATCTGGTAGTAATGAAGAAAATTATGTTGATAAAGTTCTATAGTAGCAGCTGTTCATATGGATCCCATGTGTTGGTGGGTTGGAGTTTATTACGTTGTTTTGGGTTCGTTTTTGTTTTTGTTTTGTTTTGTTTTTGCAAGATGGGGAAGGATTCATTCTAAATGACTTTGAGACAGAAAATATCACCTTTTTTAGGAAGACCTCAGAATGTTTTTTAAATACTTAAGGCAGATGCTTTTGGTCCTAGGTCTTTGGGGCACTTTGAGAGTTGAAGATGTCTTTAAAAGTTTTGCTTTTTTCTCATTTTCTTTTTCACCATGAAACATTTTCTTTTGCATTCAAATAACCTCGAGTGTGCTTTCTGCTTTGGCATGTTATCTGTGGCTTTATAAGGGTGTGTGAGGAAAAGGGGAGAATATGGGTAAATAGCGTGTTCATGTGTTTTACCAAAGTGCAACTTTTTTTGATTATGAAATCAGTTAGAGTATAACATGCAGTCTGAATCGTATATTTTTTAAAGCATTTCATACAAATGTGGTGCGATCATACATCATGAATTGAGCAATTAAAGAATCAAAATGTGCCTTATATACAGAAAAGAATGAGGAAGCATAGAAAAGTAATCCAGTTAAGATGATGAATTATTTCCTTTTGACCAGTACTTTAAAAAAAAAGAAAGAAAGAAAGAAACAACAAATAGAAGAGTAATAATAAAGAAGCCAATAAAAACACATAAAGGAGTAATCAGTGTTAGTGAGCAGGTGATTATTTTTAGCACTTTGATGCGAAGAGAAAGTTATTGTTACCGTTAAGGTATGTTTGTTTTGAAACAAGGAATAGTGAAGATGAATGTGTGTGGCTCACCAATTATTTGGCCCACCAGGAGCCTAGATTTTGTGTGCTAGGTCTTAGACGTTTCTTTTAAGGAAGATGGGGGTGTCCTAAGACCATTGCAGTACCCATTAAGTACCCCTGGGATGAATAGAAAAAGTAAATTTTGCTTCATAGGAACTTGCTCATTTCTCTTTGAAGATTATCTTGCAGTCAGGGCCATCTAGGGCTTGGAGCCATCTCGAAGGGGTTGGGGGGGGTGAAGATCTGGCATACTATGTGTTTTTTCTTTTTCTCCTTGGTACCCCAAACTCAAGAACAAACCAATTGTGAATATATCATGTTTATGTAAAAGGTTGGACTTGGAGGGAAAAAATGTCAGAAGGTTAGTCTAAGCAGGAAGAAAGGAGATAGTTCCACAGGTTTAAAGGAACCAGGTTAGGGGAAAATATGAGTGGATTACATACAAATGAATGTTAGGTTTAGCCCCAATTGGCCCATTCACTTCCTAGAATACCCCTGACCCTTAGCATAATTCTCCCGAGTGTGGGACATGAGACAGTCCTCCTGTTTCAGCATAATCTAGGAATGGCTCCATTTGGATTATTTTCAAGTGTTACAAGGATGCTTGTGAGGGTTAATTAGTGCTCAGCAGAGTGATCCTCTGGTGAAAGGAAGAAAAGTATTAGTAATCAATCCATGTCTGTGTTTCAGATAGGCAGCTGTGGTATGTGAATTGTTCCAGGATCCCCTCTTCCCCTCCTTCAGCTGCCAGATTAAGAATAGGTGTTGCTGAGCAAGGAAGCATGGAGCTCAGATAGGTGTAAATGGGATAACTGCTTGGCTGACAGTGTTTGCTTTTGGAGCCACTCATGGTTTATGTCTGAGGTATACTGTACACCCTCAAAGAGGTCGCCTACATTCCCCATAGTTTACCATTTACCCAAACAGCTGCCAAGGTCAGTTTATCTGAAGGGATGAGAATTTCTTTCCCTGACCTCCCTTCTCCATGGACATAAAGGACAATCTTCGATTAAAAGAAAGGAAAAGAAGCTCTAGGGATAGGGGAAGAAAGCAGAGAATTCATGTTGCCATCGATCAGAATATAATGGTAGAATTAAACCTTCAAAGATCTGGTGGCTTTGGTGAAAATCCTATGATGTTTCTCACTCATTCCTTCCTGCCTGAGTGACAAACAAAGATCAAGGGGAGATATTTGTTTCATTAGTCATTTGTAAGACACTTTGTACTTCTCCCTTCTTTCTCAAAAGTGGGCGGGTTACCTCATTCTTCCACCATCTTCTGTAAACTTTCTGTCTGGGGTGGGACCGACTAGTTTTTTTGTTTTGTTTTGTTTTGTTTTGTTTTTTTTAATCACATCTAGCAAATTAAACAGACTCCTTGTCTTTGAAGCTCTCCTCCAGGCCCTTCATTTCAATCTATGAAGTTAACCGCAGTGAGTTGTCCTTACCCATGTTAACTCACAGAATAGATTTTATGTTTTTTTTTTTTTTTAATGTTTTTTAAAGGAAAAACCCCCAACAGTTTTTGTCTAGAAAACATCTTTAGCTTCTCAATCATCACAGGACTCTGTCCATAGGGTCTTCTCGGCAAAGCTACTGGAATAGTTTACTATTTCATTCTCCAGTGGCAAACAGAGATTAAGGGACTTGTCTAAGGCAACATAGTTAGAAGTTTTTGAGGCTAAATTTGAACTTCCTGACTTCAAACCTAACACTCTATATCCCCTGTACCACCTAGCTTCCCTATTAAATAACAAACTAATGTAAAACAATGAAAGAATTAAAAAGCATTTTGGTGATTTTTAAAAGTTGTGTGAGTAATAGAAATAACAGAAATCATTCATCAAAAATCATGTCATTCCATCAAAATGAAATCTTAAGGGAATTAATTTATTTGAGAACATGTCATAAGCAGTATAAAACCCTGATGCAACCCAACCAAGGAAAGGTCATACCCATACATCCCAACATCTGTTCAAGACTGAAATCTCAGAGAAGTAATAGCTCCCTGCCTGCCCCACTCATCTTCCCCAGCAGAAGTTTTAAACAGATGAACGTGGAAGTTTGGAATTTCATGAGAATTCTCTGAGAGTCAAGAGCCTGGGCTAAAATGTATTTCACCCCCAAATGTTAAGGCTTTAGGTGCATTTCCTGCACCAGATGAGCATATAATGAATATTTTAAATATATTATTTATTAATTTTAGGTATATTTTTAAAGTATATTATGTGTTATTTTTCTGTTTTGTCTCTCCTCCATTAGAATGTGAGTTCCTTGAGAGCTATATTAATTTTCTATTTCTATCCCCAACATAGCAAACATTTAGTAATTTGTTCATTTTACATGGGACCACCACAATGCTCAATGCAGACCTCAGACATTATCCTGTCTAATCCATACCTGACCCAGAATTTCTTCCATGACTTATCCTCCAAGTGGTCAGCTTCCTTCAGAGAATTCTAGGGAAAGGAATTCCGACCCCTACTAAGGCAGCCATTTTTGGATGACACTGATTATTAAAAAGTTTTTCCTTATATCCTAAACCTGTCTTTCTCCAGCTTCCTCCCTTTATTCACAGCTGTATTGTCTGGAGACAAACTAAACAAATCTAGTTGCTCTTCACTGTGTAGAGAGCTTCGTGCAAGGCACAAGGGGAGATAAAAAAAAAAAAAAAAAAAGTTTAGATAAGATATATTCCTGCTCTCTTGAGAATAACATTGTAACACATACAAAAAAAATTATATAGATAATATGTATTATATATATATATAGTTACATAATACATACTACCTATTTAATGTTATATTTTATAATTATATAATTGTATAATAGATTACACATATATATAAAAATAAATAAAATGATGCAGAAAAATCAATCAATAGTAAGGTATATACTACCTATTTAATGTTATAATCATATAACACATAATTATATGTTATACATATATAAATAAATAAAATGATGCAGAAAAATCAGTCAATAGTAAGGCATTAAATGCCTACTAGGTGCCAGACATAGATTTCCTCACGAGGATAGATTTCTTTTCCTAGAAAATACTCTAAAAGATTATCAAAACCTTTGCTAGGACCAAATGAAAGTAAATGGGTTAGAAAGAAAATCCGCTGGCTCTTTTCTCTTTTATAATTTTTTAAAAAATTAATTAGTTTATTTTTACATGCATTTTTAATGTGTCCTCTCTCCCAACCCTGCCCACTCATTGAACAATAAAGAAAAACCCTTCATTATAAACATGTATAGTCCTGCACGGTACATTACCACATTAGCCATATTCCCAAAATGTACCTCTCTCTGCATGCTAAATTCATTACTCCAGGGCTTGAGGTGAGTAGCATGTTTCATCTTCAGTCTTCTGGACCTTGGTTCTCTTCTCCTGCTGACATCCGCCATACCCTGAGAATGTCAGGGAAAACTAAAAGAGGGTTGAGGTTCCATATGTCCCAGTCTTTGGTTAGGGAAGAAAGAGCTGAACTGAATTCATTTCCACTCACTCGTTATCCCCCATTCTGAAAAAGATCCAAGTTTGGATAACCATGCTAATTCCACATCTGAGATCTATGATTGTTCATTCCCTCTACTCTTCCCTTGCTAAGAGACGAAGGTGACAGAATTTCTTGGTTTATTTTATTTTGGTCCAAATTTGTAATTTCTTCAATCTAGAAAATATCTGGTATTGAAACTTTACCACTGGTCTTTAGCAACTTGCATACAATTTATGGTCTGAGAGCTGCTTAGAGGCACAGAGACATTAAGTGACCTGTCTGTTGTCACACAGCTAATATATGTCACAGGTTGGGCTTGTTCTTGTAGAATTCAAGGCTGGCTCTCTACTACATCTTATTGCCTCTCTGGCTGACTGAACTAATGAAGCCCAATGCCAGCCATGCCGGTGTCATTGGCCCAAAGGATGGCTCCCAGAGACTTAAGGGCCTCCAAATCCTCTACATAGCCATTTAGAAGTCCAGTGAGAATGGTGTTTTTTTTTTTAATGTAGAACTCTACAATTAATCTGGGAAAAAATGCATTTTACTGAGAATTTGAAGGAGTTTAAGTAGGAGGTAGTAATAAGAGGCGAGTAGACATTTGTGATTGTTTTCTGGCTTGATAGAAAATTGGGTTGTTGCTATTGTCTGGTCAGGTGCTTTGGATGTGGAGTTAATCCCTATTGATTCATTACTGTCATTTTTCTCTGACTGGGAAGCCACATCCTCATTAGAGTATGTCCCTCAAAGGCCATGAGAGCCAAATTCCAAATCAGATGAAAATATCTCCCCCAGAGGATGCTGTTATGGGGAGCCTTCCTCTGAGTCGTCTTCAGACCTTTTCCTTCTTGTACTTTATTTTCTGAGTCTAAAAATTTTTTTTAAAAAAGAACAGCATCAGAGACTTATCAGGCAGTTCATATTCTTAGTAACCTGAATAAATGAGTCGACTCCACTTTGTTGAGAGTTTCAGGCTGGCTATCTAAAGCCAACTTTTCTCAGTTTCTGAATTTCCAATAGGCCCACCAAATTCTTTATCTGCTACAGTGATATCATTATTGAAGGGCATAAAAATTCTCCCAGATGTGTGGGAATTGAGGAAAAGGGGAAAGGTGAAAGGGTAAAAGAGAGGCAAGAAGAGGAAAATGAGAAATATAGCTTGATGTTATTTATTCAGTCATGAAATATTCATTATGTGCCTTCTCTATACAGTGGGCTGTGTTAATCACTGGAATTTTCTGATATATTATCTGGGTCCAGGAACCTGTATCAGTGGCTTTGATATCAGTAGGTCAGGGTATGTGTGGTGAAGTACTCCACTGTTCCAGAACGGCAGGTGCTTCTGACTGTGACTTACAAAAAGGAGTCCCTTTACTTTGGAAAGAGAAGACACCCTCTGTCCAGAGGAGCTGACAAGTTACATTGATAAGGCAAGAAAGTTAAGCTCTCTCTAACAGATTATTTAACAATCTCAGAGAGGGCACAGACATATTCTGAACCAGATTCTCTTCCAATGGAACTTTCCAGGAGAAACAATGAATAACCCTACTTAACATTAGGCCAAACTGGCCAATCTTCCCCAAAGACTCCATTGGGTGCATCCAATAATTTGGTGCATCATTGGCCATCTAAATTTTGCTCCGCCAGCTTCGTTGCTATTCAGTAGCTTTTCCAAGAGTCAGTTTTTCTCTGTGCATGTGCGTGCATGTGCGTGTGTATGTATGTGTGTAACTTTTCTGCTGTGTTCCTGCTCTCTTACAACTTCTATTGCAACTCACTATTAAAACCCTACCTCCAATTAAAAGACTAAAGATGTATGAGTCATTGCCTGACAACTGTATTGTCCTGTATAGACAAGACTGGGCTGATTTTGATGGGCACAGCAGAGTTGGCAAGGCAGGGTGGAATTTGCCTTTAAGTCTAGCCAGGCTAATTAATAAACCGTTTGAGAATATTTACACGCCAGGCCAGAGTTGGTATTTCCACCGCAATCACCCTTTCATAACTCATAACTCAGCAGTCGATTCGGCATCGCTTTGTACTTGCCTGTGTTCTTGAAAGTATGTCTGCCTGTCTGTCTGTCTGTCTCTCTCTTTTTTGTAAATTAATTTTTTACTAGTGTGCATGCTTCCCACCTAGCAACACTCTTCTATGTCTCTCCACCAGGAGGCACCCTCCTACCAGGGACCGAGCCCACAGTGGACACGGTGTCAGTGCAGCCCATCCCAGCCTACTGGTATTACGTTATAGCCGCAGGAGGTGCCGTTCTGGTGCTGGTCTCCGTCGCTTTGGCCCTGGTGCTCCACTACCACCGGTTCCGCTTTGCGGCCAAGAAGACCGATCACTCCATCACCTACAAAACCTCCCAGTACACCAACGGGGCCCCTCTGACAGTGGAGCCCACCCTAACCATAAAACTAGAGCAAGACCACAGCTTGCAGTGTTGAGAGTGGATCAGTCCAGAGGAGGAGAACAAAACCCAAAACAAAACATACACACACAAAAAAAAACAAACAAATGAAAAGACTTCAAATGCGTTGCCTCGATTTTGCACTTTTCCCTCTTCGCCTAGTCTCTGCGTGGACTTCTAGACATCTCTTTCCAATATCCTTAAACCCCACTCCATTTTCTACCCCGTGCTCTTGGATCCCATCTCACTCATTCTCCCTGTGTTGGGGTTCATTGGGTTTCTCCCTTGTTTGTTTGGCTGCTGTTGTCAAGCAAAAATAATGATAATGCTGCATTGTGGATTATGAGAAAAGCTATGTACCCTCTTCCCTGAATCCTCTCACATCCTGATGTTGTAGCCCACCCACCCATCCACCCACCCACCCGCCCAGAGACTGATTCCTTAATTTTTGTTTTTTAGCCTATCCCTTGTACCTCCCCTCAGTGGGCAGTCTGCCAAGAAACTTGATGGGAAAGCCTAGAAATGTGTGCATGTGTGTGTGTGTGTGTGTGTGTGTGTGTGTGTGTACATATATATGTGTATGAGTGTGTGTATGACTATCTTATCTATGTATAAAACATGATGTGTGTGAGAGACTGAGTCAATGTGTGTATTGAGTGAGGGCCCCCTTTCAGCTCTTTCTTCTTTTACTTCTCCTGGGGGTTCTCTCTCACAAGAAAATAATATGCTAGTTTGTTTACTTGGGGGAAGAAATGGAAGTTTTTGTTGCCTTATCCAGCACTGGATGTGTTTCTGTTGGCTGTCATTATCATCTCTGGGTACCTAACAAAATAGAGAGGGCATAAGACAATGGCACATGGCCTAATGACCTTCCTGACCCTAAAGAAAGGTCCGCTTGTGGCCCTTTCAGAGTGGATATGTGGAAGTGTCTTGGAATGATGGGTTAATACAGAGCCATTGAGTGCTAAAAGAACCTGCCCTGTTGCCACCCCTGAAGTGAGTCTGTTTGAGTTGCCTTATAAAAGAAAAGCTTGTAATGAATGTGTAGCTTTTATTAGTTAAAACCAGCCTTGGAGTAAGTCATAAAAAACAAATCTGAGATGGGTGTTGAAAATGCAGCCGTTAAATTAGAGTGGAGGAACAAGAAGAAAGGGTTGGAATATTGTACCTTAAGTCTGCTCACCTGGGGAAGGGAGTTGATTGAGTCCTGTAGAAGGGCAGGGGAATAAAAGACGAGAGTCCTCTCCATTATCTTAGTATTATATTGAAATTTTGGTGACATGTATAAATACTCAGATTTGTGTTCTCATTGATCAAAAGTTTCCTTTAATTATGCAGAATATGGCCTGTTGAAGCCTGCCCATCTGGTATGATTCATTTCCTCCCAAAAGTTCATTCAGAGGAGGTTCACCCCAAATGCCAGAGGCTTTCCTTGCTTTCTCCTTAAATATCCGTGGTGAATGCAATTCTACTATTGCCCCTTAAAGCCACGTGAAGAAAGACCTAGCTGAGAGAAATCACTCAAATATCAGTAATGAAATGGAATCTATATCCAAGTCAAGATGGGGTTTTTTCTGTTTTAATGTCTCATGTAGCCCTTGAATTATTTGTCACCAGGGGAAGCAATGGATGACTCTACCGATAGGATAATTTGTGGTCACCATTACCTGTGTGGAGGAACAGAGACATTCTACTCAAAGATGTCTCCTTAGCCTCTGGGTAGCCACTAGTGCGCAGTACTAATGAATGTTTGGATGCTTGGGAGAGAGAGAGATTCAGCATTTCTTCAGAATACCCCAGCCTGCCTCTAGCCAGAAAAGTGATTCTTGAGGATTAAGTGTCTTTCATCCTCTGGAAAGAAAGATGCTTCCCTTTTCTTTACTGCATTCCAGAAAGCAGCCCTGGCTGTATTTTAAGCATTCCTTTTCCAATTTTCTCTACTCAGTAAAGGAAAAAATAGACTAGTTGAGCAGAAGGTGTCTTGAGATCTCAGAGGTTTTTTTTCCCCTCTCAAATGTCCTGATAGGAAATAGAGATGAGATGGGCAGCTACATAAGATGTGATGTAGAGGACCCTGTTGTGATGTCCGTGTTAGCAGTAGATCAGAAGGAATTTGGCCCCAGTGAAGCTTCTCTTTCTGTCAGTGAATAGTTTGGGCCGATTTTGTTTCATGAAGATGTTAGATGCTTCTGTAGGTGCCCTAAGAAGATGATAAGTTAGGAAACACTACCCAGAAAATCCAGCCAGTGTAGTGGCTGGCTGACTTTTCATATACCCTCAGAGATTTTCCCTTCTTTAAAAGAAGATGACAGCAACTTTGTGAACTTTCTGCATCTTTATCAGATGCTCCATGTGGGAAAAATATATCGTCTTTATGCACATGTCAAGGTAGAGTCTATGGGATTGCTCTAGTCTTTGTGAATTCCCATGATGTACTTCAACTGGGGATGTCACATCTCTCTCTCTCTTTCTTTTCTCTCTCTCTCTCTCTCTCTCTCTCTCTCTCTCTCTCTCTCTCTCTCTCTCTCTCTCTCTCTCTCTCTCTCTCTATCTATCTATATATATATATATATCTATCTATATATATATATATATATATATATATATATGATTCTATCGCCTTTTTCTCTGTCTCTGTCTCTCTCCATTTCTCTCTCTGTCTCTGTTTCTGTCTGTGTCTCTCCTCTAATTCTCTGTCTCTATCTCTGTCTCTCTCTGTCTCTCTCTGTCTCTATCTCTGTCTTTGTCTTTCTCTGTGTATCTCTCTGTGTGTCTATCTCTTCTCTCTGTCTCTGTCTCAGTCTCCCTCTCAGTCTCTGTGTGTCTCTCCTCTGTCTCTCTGACTCTCTCTTTTCTCTCTGTCTCTGTCGCTCTCCACTTTGCTTTTTCTGTCTTGTCTGTCTCTGTTTCTGTCTCTATCTCCTCTCTCTTTGTCTCGCTCTGTCTATTTCTCTTTCTTTTTCTTTGTCTCTCTCTGTGTGTGTCTCTCTATCTCTGTCTCTTTCTCTCTATCTCTCCCCCCCACCCCTCATCTGTTTCTCCCTCCCTCCTTCCTGTCCCCCTCCCCTTCTTCCTTCTTAGTATTTTCCCTATCTTCCTAGTAATTTTCAGGTACTGTGCAAAAAGGCAGGTTACTCTGCAGATATTAAAAATATGCCACAACCTGCTGCTTTCAGGAGTGAAATTATGATTCTTAATTCAAGTGGGGGTGGGGCGGGATGGGGCAGGTTAGGGAAGCTAACCTGCTTTGCAGGTGATAAGGTACATGAGTACATGCATGTCGTAGCTCAGTTGCGTCAGGATTGAGAGAGATATGAGAGCAACTGATGGAATGCCACAGATCAGGCTTGTGAAGATTTTCCCACATGGAGGTCCCTTGTCAGTGTCTCCTGCTCTTAAACATTAGCAAGACAGAAACCTTTGTCTCTGAGGTGAAGTTCCCTTCCTTGTCATTATATTAGCAAGTGCTATCATATAGTCTTTGTCCTAGGGCAAAAAAAAAAGAAAATCCATATGGTTCCCTTGCTAAAACATGATGCTGGAAGTGAGGTGAAACCTAGTCTTTGCCATGCACGCGCCCCACCCTGGCATTTTTCTTTAAAACCAGAATTGGGCAGGAAAAGAACCAGTAACATTTCAGAGGTTGGTACAGATACCCTCTCTTTAAAATGAAACTAACAGACAAACAAAACTAATATCTCAAATTACCAAAGACAAACCGAGAAAAGATCACTTAGAGATTTTTACTCCCAATTCTTATTCTCTAGAACTGTGACATCCCCTTGCATTGCCCAGTTGCCTGTGCGTGAAAATAACTTGTGGACATTGGAAATTATTTGAAGATGTATTGTGTGGAATGTAATAAAATGATGATATTTTTTATACAAACATCTGGGTTTTTTCTTCCTTGCCTGTGAGAACAAAGTCAGAGTGGGGACTTTGAAAGTAACGTATTACTTTCTAAGCTACAGGGCATTTCTGTGGGAGGTAGGTGGGTTTACTCCTCAGGGCTGAATGCCAACTTTTCCTTCTTTATTTTTATAACTCCTTGTTAGGAATTTCATCCAATCTATGCAACTGGGCCAATTTTTATGATTGGTGTGGGATTTTGCAAAATTTGCTAAGTGCTAAATTGCTAAATGTGATTCTACAAAATTTCTCTTGATGGCAACACCCTAGAGATGGCTGGTATCATTTCAGAGGGCCCCATAGGAGATGGGATGGCAAAGCTGAGTCATATGCTCAGGTCTGCGAAGATAGAGTATTAACTCTGAAAAGAAAGGTCTTATTTAACCCTCTCTTGGCACATGAGCATTGTATCTCATCTGTAACATGGTTGATGGCAAATGTACAAATTCACTTTTCTAAGCAAAAGATCCCCCTTTGCAAAGGGGATAACTTCAATCTGAGCTTCTGGGTTGCATTTTCAAATATTTAAAGTGGTTGCTAATAAGAGGACAGGCCTCCCTATTAAATTAAGTATCCAGTAAACAAAGGAGTTCTTAACCTTGTTTTTGAAAATATTTTTAAGATTATATTCTTTTTTCTTTTTCACTTGATAATAGTTTATTTTTTTCCAATTACGTGTAAAGATAGGTTTCAACATTCATTTTTGTAACTTCTGAATTCCAATTTTTTTCTGTCCCTCCCTTCCTTAATTTCTCCCACACCAAGACAGCAAGCAATCCAATATAGTTATACATGTACAATATTGATTTTCTTTGTATTTTATTTTATGTATTTAAAACTATTCTGAGATAAGAGTCTTCAGGCTTTGCCAGATTGCCAAAAGCATCCACATACAAAAAGGCTTAAGAATTAAGAACTTCATAAAGTCTTTAATGAATGAATAGTAGTGTAGTCAGTTCTTCAATGACTGTATATTTCACCCAGCCTTCTTGTTTAGCGCTTGGAGGCTCTGGTCATCTTAATTATAGTTTATGTAACATAAGAGGTAGAGCAAGTCCCCACTGTGAGAAAAGATAAACTCAGCTGATAAGAGTTCAAGGAGGAGAGGGCGCAGTAGTATTTGACTAGTAGCTCTCATTTATGAAAGGTAATGAGATTTTTTTTTAATCTAGCAGTTGCTCTTTAGGGTTCAAGGACTTGAGGCATTGTTCTTGAATGTTTAGGTACTCTATGCAGATAAGAAGTAGTTTGAGAACCATATTTCTGCCAGCATGTGCGCGCTCTCTCTGTCTCTCTCGCTCTCTCTCTCCTCTCTCTCTCTGTCTCTGTCTCTCTGTCTGTCTCTCTGTCTCTTCTCTCTCTCCTCTCTCTCTCTCTATCTCTCTCTCCTCTCTGTCTGTTTCTCTCTCTCTGTCTCTCTGTCTCTCTCTCTTTCTCTCTCCTCTCTATCTTTCTGTCTCTGTCTCTCTTTCTCTCTCTGTCTCTGTCTCTCTCTCTGTCTCTCTGTCTCTCTCTCTCTCTCTGTCTCTCTTTGTGTCTTTCTCTTTCTCTGATTCTCTGTCTCTCTTTGTTTCTCTTTCTCTCTGTCTCTGTGTCTGTCTCTTTCTCTCTTGATCTAATCCTTGCTCTAGAACACTAGTTCATAAGGGGTCCATAAACTTGTTTTGAGAGCCATATTTCAGTATAAGTGGTTTCCTTTGCAATTCTATTTTATTTGATGCATTTAGAAAAATTATTTTGAGAAGAAGTCCATAAGTTTTACCAAAATATCAGAGGGACCAATGACATAAAGATTGCTTTAGAGATAAGTTTTTATGGAATGTTCCTATTTGGATTTTGGAACTGACTTTTTGAAATACTTTTTTGAAAGTCGTATAATTAAAAGGCCATCATAACCGAGTACATAGATATATACTTAATATATGTGCCTATTGCACATGCAACTTTAAAATATGCATGCATTCACAACCCTTATGTAACAATATAGAATCACAGCATAGAACTGGGAAGAACTTTGAGGATTTCTGGTTCATGATACTCATTTTATAGGTTGAAGAGATGGAGTACTAGAGAAGATAACTTATTCAAGATTATAGAGCTAATATTTTGCAAAGATGGAACTTGAAAACAAATCTGACTTCTGATCAAGTACTCTCTCTACTGTACTGTACTGCTCAGCATTATTCATGTGAGATCTTAATAAAAGACTATTGGCTGCTTACATGTCTAGATATCCTAGACTTAATATCCTAGTCATTAATATCAACATGTGTGATGTATATATTATCTATGTCACATATAAATAAATATGTGTGATTATGCATATTACATATATAATTGTATACAATAAAATTTTATATACCTATTTAGTGTATATATGTGTGTTTATATACACATATATACATATATGCATATATATATACATACATACACATACATCCATATATATGTATGCACATGCACACATTGTGTGTTGAATAAAATAATCTTTGGGGTCTCTTCTAGCTCTTGAGTTCATGTCCTCAGCAGAAAATAAAGATAAGATAATTCTATACTTTGTACTTCAGGTGTCCAGGTTAACCAGTTTTTAACCAAAATACTTTGCTTTTAGTAAAGCTCTCTGTAGCCGTTAGTTAATGATAATGTTCAGCTTTTCATGAGTATATTTGAATTTTGTTTTCATGTTACAGATTCAGGCTTTACTGACCTGTGATTGAGTTCTAAGATCTGTAATTTGAATTTGTTCATTATTCTTCATCCCTTGGATGTTAGCTGGATAAGCTCCCTTTCTTTGGTATAATGTCACTACCACAAAAGGACAAAAGGCCTTCAGCCCTGTGAGAATAAACCCAGAGCGCAGCACTGTTGTAGGTAAAGCATTCTATAATGCGGTTTTTCAAATTCTGCCAAAGCATAAATATTATAGTCAGAGTTTCCAAGGATTATAAATCTTAAGCCACAAGTCTGAGAATAGCCTTTTCCTGGCCTTTCCTAGTTCTTTATAGAGTTACACAAGAATTGAGACACTGCTTGTTTTTAAACCTGTTCAGATACTGAGGCTACAGGAAATACACCCACTCTAAGTGGTGCCATATTTGTTTTCTTGCCCCTTCTCATTGACACTGGGGTTGTTTCACACAAATGCAGACTGGCCTCCCTGTACCTTGGGTTGAAAATGCCTGCATTTTAAGTGTTGATTTGTAGGGTTTGTGCCACAGTACAAGCCCAAATAGAGCTAAAGATCAGTGGCTGCATATTTTCCCTTTAATTGTGCAGATCACTAGAGTTCCCCCAGCTGTAATTTGCCTTTCATCCACTCCAACAACTATCCAAAGAAAATAGAACATGAATCTAGTGGGGGGAAAGGAAGGGGAGGCGGGCAGGAAGGTGAGGGAAGGGCTAGCTAAAAGAACCTGCTTTAAGTCAATAAACTGAAAGCAAAGAATAATTTGAGATTTAATTAAGTCTTACATATAGTCTGAACCCAGGAACACATATAAATGGGTAGCTAAGATCCGTAGACCACACTGTATTTAACAGCTTATGAGTAAATCAGCATCTGCTGCCAGGAAAATTATAAGCCTATTGGCCATATGAAAGGGACTCATTTTGAGCTCATTTGAACATTGAAGGCGTATAAGTTTTAGAAAATTTCAAAGAGTGTAACTTAATAGAACAGCAAAGATTCAGGGCTCTAATCTGGCATCAAAACTTGGAAAGAAAACCCAAACAATGGCAGAAAGATCCAGGTTCAAATCTGAACTCAGATACTAGCTGTGTGATACCAGGCAAGGAAGTTGATGTGTCTGACTTTCCTCTTCTGTAAAATGGGGGATAATAAGAGCACTTACCTCCCAAGTTTATTGTGAGGATCAAATGAGATACTTATAAAGCACTAAAAACAACCCCTGGTACATAGTGAGGTACTATATAAATGCTTGTTTAACAAGCTTTCCCTCTACGATCCTATGAGGTTATTGGATGAGGGTGGGGAGTGTTTTAGATCTGTGATTTCAATAGTAGAGTGAATCCTAGATGTGGAAAACCATTA
Source organism: Sminthopsis crassicaudata (assembly GCF_048593235.1). NCBI lineage: Eukaryota > Metazoa > Chordata > Mammalia > Dasyuromorphia > Dasyuridae > Sminthopsis > Sminthopsis crassicaudata. The sequence goes on along the minus strand of NC_133619.1, from coordinate 77,766,251 downwards.
TCTACTAGTGCAGATCAATAACTTATCTTCAATTTATAGTCATAGAGAGTTCCCTTTTGGCAGGTAGAGGTTAATTGACTTGCCCAGGTCCCAGAGCCAATATGGATCAGAAGCAGGACTTTGAATCCAGACTTTCAGGCCTTTGACTATAGTTGCAAACTGCTTCTCCAGTGGGGTAGCTTGCAGCAGTATTATTATCTCTATTTTACAAGGGAGACCCTTGAGCCCTGATAGGTAAAGTCTCGGGGCAGCTATTGTGACAATCTCCCTTCATACCCATTGCTCTTCCACTGAAATATGTTGCTTTTCCACCTAGCCCATTAGGGCAGCCAAAGAATCAGCTCCTGCCTAGTGTGTGGGAGCTCCTGTAAAATAACTATTTATCCTTTTTTTTTTTTTTTTTGCACCTACTGAACTCCAAGTGCTAATACCACTGAAATAAAGCCAAAGGAATCTAGACCAAATACAACCTAGTAACACAGGAAAAGGATCCTGAGTGATTTGCCCACTTGCAATGCTAGAAGGAGAATTGGGATTGGGGGGCAAAATGCCATGGGTGGTTTCAGTGCCTTTTTAATGAACTTCTTTTGTGGAAGCTTCCCTGACTTTCTTCAGGGTTCAGCTAAAATCTTACCTTTTATGAGAAGACTTGGTACTAGTACCTTCCCTCTAAAATTACTTCAGAGTATTTGGAAGTACCTTATTTATACCCAGTTGTTTAGGTATTGTCCACCCCATTAGACTTTAATCTTCTTGAGGGCAGGGATTGTTTTTGCCTTTCTTTGTATCCCAAATGCTTAGCTTAGTGCCTGACACATAGGAAATCCTTGTTGGCTTGACTAACTGAGTAGGTGCTGTCTCTAAACTAAAGTAGGCTCCCCAAATCACAGAATATTAGAATTTCAAAGTGCTTTCAAAATGATATAGTCTAATCCTCTGATTTCACAGAAATTAGACTGAAGATCAGACATGAAATGATTCCCCCAGATTGTTGAGGGGAGACATACAGAGGTACCCAATTGTACATGGACAGGTGTATTTAATAAGCCATCTCCCCACTGAGAGATTTAGAGAGAGAATGGTGGCTGGACTATGGGGCTGGGAGACATGTACTGTCTATTTCTCCCCTGCTACAATGGTTTGGTTAAACCATATCAATTTTATGACTATCTCCCTCTGAAAAAGGAGGTTTGTATAGAATATTATCCTGAAGGGACCATTGTTAATGGAGAGTATCTCCCAAGTTCTTTCCTTCTATGAGCATTTGGCAAACATTAACTAAATCCTGGTAAATTAAAACTCTAGTTCTCTCTAGTCTTCCTCATTACAGCCCAACAGGTAGTCCTGTTTCCAGGTCTAGGAGACAGGGTGCTATTCTCCATGATTAATGACTTTCTCTTGGTTTCTTCAAAGAGTGACTATGCTGTTTCCCTGCATTATTTATTTATGTTCTCTACTAAAAAATTCATGTAAAAAACATTCTTTAAGGTCAGTGAGATGCGGTATGCCGCAGCTTTAAATATTCAAGTGAGCCACAGGTAGACCCACATACTGAGTGAGTGCCTGAGCTTATGGCCTTCAAATCACCCACACTGGCCCTGGAAGGGTCCGGCCTTCTGGATGAAAGAAGGTCACTTGACAGAAAGGCTTCAGACTGTGTGTTTACTTTCTGGTGAGCTATTGCTCATACCAGACAATTCTGATGTAAAGCAAGATACAGAAGAGAATCCAAGGGGCTCAAACAGAAATATCATTTATTCTATCCCTGGTCTCTGTTACGCCCTAAGACTAAGGGAGAACTCCAAAACATGTCTTCTTCTGTAATTTATGGCCATCTCTATAGCCAAGCTTGTAGATTATGAGCTTTCTCTCTGGCTTTCCAAGAATCACAATCCAAAATCAGCAGGCACCTTAGAGCAAAGGTGCCAGAAACTCAACTGACCCAGGCTCAGCCTGAAGGAGATTAAGGGAATTGGGTAATTGAGAATTATTTAAATAAATGAAAATACAACACGGCATAGAAAAGGTGGATATGTGGTTTTCTGAGTCAACACAGGGCCCACAGAGATCTTAATGTAGAATTTAGTGATTCCCATTTCTGCTTTAAATTTCACTACCTTAGAGGTCCATCCAGTTCAACCCCTTTATTTTATAGATGGAGAAATTGAGATCCAGAGAGGTTAAGTGCCTTGCCTGATATCATCCAGGTAGAGAATGGCAGAGGCAAAATTCAAATGCAGAATTTCTGACACCATATTCAGAACTCTTTGTGTTACAATGATAGCATCCTAGCGTTTGAAAGCTGGAAGGTAGTTTAGGGACGATTTAGGCCAGTCTTCTCATTTAACAGAAGAAATCTGAGGTTTAGAGGTTGTCAATTACTTGTCCAAAGTCACTTTCTGGTAAGAGAGACAGGATGTAAGCGCAGTGCATCTGACTCCAAGTTCAGTGCTTTTTGCCCTACTCTGAGGTACATGCTGCTACTTCCCCTGAATTGCTAACACTACATAAATGGCCTTAAAAATCAAGCCGTGGGATTAGAGCTATAGATTCTGGAGAGACAGTCAATGTAGAAAGCTATCTTTGCTTTCTCCCCTTCCTGTGCTGAAATAGATTGCAATTCAACATATCATTTCCTATTAACTCATGTCCCTAAAGTAAGGATCAAAAGGGTTCCAAAGGGGGCCCAAAATGATGCAATGGGATGCTTTAGCTGTCAGCAAGTAGTTTCATCAACTAAAGTAGAAATCATTAAAATGGCCATTGGGATGCAGCTCATTCAACCTGTTAGGGTACAGCCAGCCCCAATGATAATGAGGAGGCGGAAGGGAAAGGGAGCAAGGCAGCTGCTTCTTTCCAAGGATTATTTCAGCTTCCTGCTACTTTCTGAGTCTTTTTTTCAAGGGGTACTGGAGTAGGAAGTTAGTATGTCTGCGCAAAAATCTTTTGTCCCTCTTTTCTTAATCACTGTGGATGGACTGGTAGAAGAATAGAATAGGGAGAGGGAAGATGTGTTGGCTTTCTCATCCCTCCTTTTATAATGAGTCCTTTGGGGGAAGGAGGCTGCCTAGGAAGAACAAGGAAGGAAGGATCTTATTAGGTACTTTACAAATATTATCTTGTTTGATGCTTACTACAATTCTGGGAGGTATGTATTATTGTTATCCCCATGAGAAAACTGAGGAAATAGAAACTAAATGATTTGCCTAGAATCACACAGCTAGTAAGTATCTGAGAATGGATTTGAAGTCAGGTCATCCTGCACTCCCCATCCAGCCTTTTACCCACTGGGCCAACTAGCTGCCTCAAGGACTAGTTTGGAAGAGCCAGAAGAGTTCTTAAAAATATCTCCACTAAACTGTCTGTCCAAGGAAATAACAATATGTCCGTGATGCCCTATCTTTGTGCCTTCCTTTTATTCAATAGCATTTATTGAGCACCTACTATGTGGCAGACATTGTGCTAGCCCTAGAGAAACAATGACAAAAATGAAACAGTTCCTGCCCTCAAGGAGCTTATTTTCATCATTAAATCTTGACTGTGTATTTGGGGTCCAGGATTAGGACTCTTGGGTACTGACTCATACACATAGCTAAGATTCTGCAAAAAGTGCTAAACTACAGTAAGGCTAGAAATGAAGCAGAAATAGCAGTGAAAGGGTTTGTACTTTAGATAACATGGGCCAACAAAGATTGTGGGAGGTAATAAAAACATCCCTCCTACTCGGCTCCCCTTCAGGCCTCCTCCATCTCTCATTCCCTACCTCCTGGATCAGTTGCATAGTTGCCCCCACTCCCACCATCACCACCAGTGCCATATACCACAGATTGACTCCATTTTGGATAGAGTCCAATGTTCATTTGGCCATTTGTGATGGAAGATGATCAGGGAAATGAGGGATAAAACCCTTTGTTCCTATAATCATTCATTTGATACAAAGTGAGAGCCTGAGGAAGAGCTCACACCTGCACCCGTTCTATCTGCCTATAATAACATGTTTAAACAGGCAGACGCTCATTCAGTTGTAACCTGTGGTATTCATCAACAGTGCCTGACACTAGCAAACAGCAAGTTCTGGGAAAGTCTGGTCCATGCTTTTAATATGTATGCATCTACATATAGATAAAATATGAAAGTATTCACACACAATTGCATATGTGGAAGGAGAGGGAATATTCTTTGTCTCCTTTATATTTGAAGACTATTGTTATTTGACTAGCAAACAGCAATTTCTGGAAAAGTCTGGTCCATGCTTTTAATATTTATGCATCTATATAGATAAAATATACATATGAAAGTACTCACATACAATTCCATATGTGGAAGGAGAGAGGGAATATTCTTGCTCTCCTTTATATTTGAAGGCCATTGTTATTTAAGACTGAAAAGACCAATGCAGGGCTTGCTTCCAGGTCAGCCCTGGACAGAATCTTGAAATTTGGTCTCTGGTTCAGAGTCCTAGAATGTCTGAGGTCAAAAGAAGGGGAGAGCTTAGAATAATAGATTGTCTGAATATGGTGTCAGAAGGTCTGCATTTGAATTCTGCCTCTGCCACTCTCTATCTAGATGATGATGGGGTATTTAATTTCTCTGGATCTCAGTTACTCCATCTATAAAATAAAGGTCACTACATCACACCCTCTTCCCGCTTGTCCTCCTGGAAACCAGGGCCTAATCAGCTGGAGCATCCCCTTCTTCCCCCAAACTTTTTTTCTTCTACAGGAATAGATCAAAGATAACACTTATACAAGGAAGAGATGCAACTGCCTAATGACAAAGTAGCTCTAACTCCTCTTCTTTTCATAACTCTTAGTTATTTGTTTCACATCCCCTTTTAGAATGGAAGCTTCTTAAGGGAAAAAGACTATCTCATTTCTATTACCAGAAACTAGCAAAAGGTCTGACACATAGTAGGTACTTAGTAAATGATTGTTTATTCATTTGTTTGTTCATTCATGAGAATGTCTCATTTTTGCAAAGAGAGTTAAAGAAACTTGTCATCACTCCTACCAATACCCTCATCCTTGGTAGGTTTCCTTATAGCCAACAATTTGTCTATTTGCAATCTTTATTATGTATAGTTGGTTACAAGATAGCCCTTGTGTATAGGACCTGGGAGTCAAGAAGACTCATCTTTCTAAGTTCAAACCTGGTCTCAGACACTTATGAGCTGTGATCACTTAAACCTGTTTGACTCAGTTTCCTTATCTGTAAGATGAACTGGAGAAGGAAATGGCAAACCACTCCAGTATGTTTGCCAAGAAAACCCCAAATGGAGTCACAAAAGTCACAAAACTGAACAATAACAACAAAAGAGATGTTGCATCCTTTCTTTTTGGTCTATTTTCCAATTACATTCACCAAGCTACGTATTCACAGTCTCTACCAGTTGCAAAGCAGTGAGACATAATGGCCAGAGGACCTGCCTTAATGTCATAAAGGCCTGAATTTATGGCCTTATACTAGTTATATGACTAGTTATTTAACCTCCTCTATTATCCTAGGGATTGGTTAAGCCTATAAATTGCAGAATAGCCACTGATAGACATTGAAAGATTGAATTTTCTCATGTGGCATTACCTACAAGAGTGAAATAACCAGTCTGGACAAAGACATGGTATGAAGGGGGCACAGCTGGGAAGACAAAGACAAAGACAAAAATGAAAAACAATTTTCACTTTATTCTACTGTTTACATAGATAAGTAAATACAAAATATTTTTGAAGGAACAAAACACACCTGGAGCCTCAGGAAAAGCTTTGTATAGGAGGGTGGTACCCATGCAAAGTCTCTGAGAAAGCTAAATAGTCTAAATGGTAAATGGAGGTGAGAAGGAAGGCCCTTCCAGATTCTGTGTTCATTGGGCACCCTCTGCTACAGTTACTTTCATTTCAAGATTTTCTCACATTTTTCTCTTTTATTTTTTTTTGGCTATGAATATCAAGCCCTTTCACTTTTTTTCTTAGTTATTCAACTAAAAACAACATGAAATAATGGCTAAAAAACTAAAACAAACTTTCTTAATAATCTCAAACCAAGTTCAAACCCTTTCTCCCTTTCTTCCTCCCCATCCTAAAAGGCATTTGAAAAATTCCAAATAGAAATTTTCTTTTTCATGACCTGCGTTGTTTTGGCTGGAACCCAGGTGATAAAAACCCATGATAAAAGGTCTTCTGGTGGTGTTTCTAGAATCAGGCCAAACACAGCTAGAGTTAAATAGCTCCCAAGGTGGCCTGACTTTCTATCAGAGGAGATTTGGCAAGGTGGAGATAAACATATGAACTTTTGGCTTCTTATTGGAACTGGGAATGAACAAACTGAGTTAGAAAAAGAAAGGGCAGAACATTTAGCCAATGCCATATTCAATGCCAAGCCAAATTAAACACTTAAAGCCTAGAGACATCTCTGCTCAACCCTCCATCATCCCTCATTTTTGTGGCCTCCCTGCTTAGCGTTTCCTGCTGCAAACAAAGGCAAAATGGATGAAAGGCCTCCAAAAGCTGCCTCTGCGTGAGCTCGTAGGTTCAGAAACTTGGGATAAACTTCAGCCAAAGATTTAGATGGCTAATGACTAATCCCAGGTATAGAAATCATTCAATCTTATGGATAGTGAAGACTGTCCAGAATTAGGTGTTGAAATATCTTAGGTTTTATTTCCAATTTTATTTCTGTTTTATTTTTGTTTTTGTTTTTAATTATGATTTGTCTCATATCTTGTGGTATTGTCAAGTCAATTTTTTTTCATAGCATGGTATCATAAAGTAGAGTACAGTAAAGGTTCTACAATCAGAGGACCTCAGTTTGGATCTCCCCTCTAACATGATACCCACATCACGAAATTAGAGCTTGTTTTCTTCCTCTGAAAATTGAGGAATTGGACCAGCTGATCTTTGGTGTCCTTTTCAGCTCTAGATTTGTGATCTGACAATTTCTAAACTGGGATAGTGACACCTGGCATTTAACAGGCCCTTTGCTGTTGTTCAGTCATATCTCTTTGGATCCTATTTGGGGTTTTCTTGGCAAAGATGCTAGAATAGTTTGTCATTTCCTTCTCTAACCCATTTTACAGATGAAGAACTGAAACAAACTGGGTTAAACAAGTTGTCTAGGGTAACGCAGTAAGTGTATGAAGCCAGGTTTAAACTCGGGTGCAGAGTTGTAAAGATGAGTGATTTGCTCTATCACAGGTTTAAGTTGGACGAAATATAGGCATAAAACAAGCATTCTTAAATGAATAGGAAAATCTTGACTTTTCATAATGCCTGATCATGCTGTGAAGAAGCAATACCAGCTGGAAGGGGTCTGGCCCAAGTCCAGCACTATCCTTCCTTCCATTTCATCTGTTGCTGTTGGACTCATCCCTATATCCCAGAGATTGAGGCTCTTTTCTGGATCTCTACTCATTCTATCCATCCTCTATTGGCTCCTAGGGATTTATATATATATATATATGTATGTATGTATGTATGTATATATGTGTATGTATGTATATATGTGTATGTATGCATGTATACACACATATATACTTACATATATAGACTTATTCCCATAGACTTTTTATTATAGTGTTATTGAATGTGAGTTCTAGAAATCAGTCAATTAACAAGAATTCACAAGGAACTTTTATATTAATGTGAGGAACAAGTATATTTATATATATATATACATATAGATATATAATTATATATATAATAACTAATTATATATATATTTATATATTTTTTACATATATATGTTATATATATGTGTGTATGAAGTTAATAGATATATACAAAGTAATTGAATACAAGGTAGTTTGACAGGGAAGTCATTAGTAATTGGTAAACAGGAAAAGCTTCATGTAGAAAATGGTGTATTATAGAGTAAGAGAGTGACTATAAGGCAGAGGAAAGGAAGGAGAGCATTACAGGCATGTGGAGTGGCCAGTGCAAAGGTGTGGAGACAGGAGATGTGGTGTATAGCGTGTGAGGAACAGAAGGAAGACATTTTGGCTGAATAGCAAACTCTGAGACGAGGCGACAAATTTGCTTTCCTCATGCCCTTGCTTGCGGGCCTTCACCTTTTCACAGCAGGCTGCCATTAGACTGTGGAAAGGAAACAAAGCCATGCCATTCTGACCACCGAGACCCTAATGTAGCAGACTGGTGTCTGTAAATACTGGGAATGCAAGTTATCATCTTCCCATAGATCAAATTGCAAAGATTAAAAACAAGCAAAAGAAACCAAGCTCCGAAACTAGACTGCTGGTGTCAGAGAGGGGAGGAAGAGCTGGGGGGAGCAGGAATTTCTGAGTGATGAGTTGGAGGTGTCTCTGGGTAATCTGGGTGGTCTCATCGTATTGGGCAGTGTTCCAGGCCCCCTGGAGGGAAACTCTTTTCATTAGCCCCAGTTTGGTTTGTGAAGGGATGCCACTATTCTGTTCAATCCTTGTTCAATAGTGTTGCAATTTATTTACCAAGAGCATGAGGAGAATCTAGGGCTCTCCTGGAGTTTTGAGGGATTCCCTTCAAGAGGCTAGTGTGCATTTTAGTAACCAGATGTTATGAGGTTTTTACTTTGAAGAATTATATTAATCTTAGATGGGCAAGAAGCTTCCTACTTTCTCCATGAAGTGCACTTAATTTTTCTTCCTTCCAGTGATATCAACTGAAAGGGTACCTGGGGAAACCATGGGGCCAGAAGGCAGGACTCTTTTGTAGTCACAGCCTGGAAGCTTCAATCTCAATATGCAAAGGCAGTGGATTTTTTTTTCTTTTTTAAGTAGCAGCTATTTTGCCACACTTGATTACTCCAACTCTATTAAACTCCATTAGAGCACTCTGTTATTTCAGCTCTTTGGCTCACAGTGGGTCTCCAGTGGATGGTGAAGTGGTGAGGGAGTGAGAATGAGTAGGGAGAGGGAGGGCTTTACTTAGTTAGGGAAATATGATGTGGAGAGTATGTGGTGGTGGGAGACAATCTACATCCCAGAGAGGATTGGTTTAAAAAAAATGCACTTGAACAAAGTAGAACTGAGCAATTAGAGTACTGGGTAAAAAAATGCTCAATTCATGTGTTTGAAGCCATTCCTTTCAAGGAGGCAGAGGAGATAGGTTTCTATTCAGTTTCTTCTTCATAGTCTCTCCCTGGACCCTTACCAGTTTTTTGTTTTGTTTTGTTTTTTGCTGTGTATAATTATCCAGCCATATTCAGAGAGGAGTAGAAAATTAGAAGTGGAAAAGATCTTTAAAGTTAACTAATTCAGTTTTTTCTTCCATTTTATAGATGACAAAACTGAATCCCAGTTACTTTGTTCACAGTCAGCATGATTAGACAGAAGCATTCACACACATCTTCTCACTCCATGGTTGATAGTCATTTCACTGTACTTGACTTAAATACTTAGTTCTAGACTATCTAACAATATTCTTTGATTACATTCCAAGCTAGACATGGGGCTTGTCATGTTTGAATTCCTCAAAGCATCTAGTATAATGCCAGACACATAGGTGTGCAATAAATATTCATTGGTTGGTTGGTTGGTTGATTGGTTGATTAACTAGGACTTTGATTAATATTTTCTTTGAAGAATAATGATAATAAAGTTTCTTCTAAATTTGGCAGCCTAGCTATGTGGGCTGACTGGGAAAATCAGAATAATTCTGGGTGCTCTAGCTACAAACTTAAAGTCAGGTTACCCTTGATTTAAAAAAAAAAAAAAAAAAAAAAAGAAGAAAAGAAAAGAAAAGAAATGGCAATTTAGATCCCCTTGGCCATTAGCATTCTCCCTGTCTCTCATGAAATTATCTTAGTTTACTTCTCTGTTTATATATTGAATTCCTTAGGAGAATATGAGCTCCTTGAGGGCAAGAGCTGTTTTACATGTGTTTTTTTTCTTTGTATTGCCAAGCATCTACCACAATGTTTTGTACATAGCATGAACTTAATAACTGCTTGTTGAATTCAATATAATACAACACTAATTTTATAGGAGGGGAAAAGGAAAACCATGGAGATAAAGTGCCCTGTCTAAGGCATCAAGGACCAAGATTGGAGTCTGAATCTTCTGACTCCTGGGCCAGGGGGAGCTTTTCCCACCACTCCATACCAGCTTTCATGAATCACTTTAATTTAGTTTTTGATGTCAAGAGGGCCAAAACAAAAAAACAACAACAACAACAAAAAACATGACACTCAAGCCTATCCTTTCTTAGGTTTACCTTATGTTGTAGGAATATCACTTCATTGACTCCATTTTCCTTGGTCTCATTTGTCTTGCCAGTGTACCAGAAGCTGTAGTTAGAATTGAATATCCTTATAATATCTTGTAATATTCTGCTCTTTCTCTCTGTTTGTCTTTTTCTGTCTCTATCTCTATCATCTGTCTGTCTCTATTTCTGTCTGTCTATTTTTGTCTCTCTGTCCCTCTCCCTCTCCCTTCCTTTCTCTCTCTCCTTCCCTCTCTCTGTCTCTCTCTGTCTGTGTGTCTCTCTGTGTTTCTCTGTGTCTAGTTTGTGTGTCTATCTGTCTCTCTGTCTCTCTCTGTCTCTCTCTGTCTTTCTCTGTCCCTGTCTCTCTTAGTACAAATACTCATCTCCTTGAATTTCCATGTCTCCTTTCCATATCCATTCATTTGAGAGGATCATTCCACATGAACTAAAGCTGCTACATCCCCGTCCTGAACTCAGCTTTCATTCATGTCTCTCCTACTTAGTCTCCATGAGAAATGTGGCCACTCTGAAAAGAATCAGTCATATTAATAGCCTCTTTTTGTCTATCCAGTGCAGATATGTGTTACGTCTGTTACCCAAGGAGGCCTTGCCCTTCTGCAGGGAGCTGGAGTTTGATGAATTGGTCCTTTCCTCACCTCAATGTGACCTGGTCCATCATCAGTGGTTTCTCAGTGTGATTTTCTCAGGGCAGACTCCTAACACTATAGGAACACTGTTCAAATGGACATCCAGCAGTGTTAAGCTAGGGTTACTCATCTTCATTTCATTATTTTCCAGTCTTTTCTTGAGTTCCGTAGGAAGCTACATTGTAAATTGTCAGTGTGTTAGATTGTATAAGATAAGACATATTAGAAAATTTCTTTCTCCATCTTCTTTCTGACATCTTGTGGAGTGAGGCAAGCAGCTTCTTTCCTTCTCTATTATACTGCTCACCTACACACACACACACACACACACACACACACACACACACACACACACACATATACACACAAACACCCCTTTTTTATTACCTTTTCACATAATGTTCAGTACAAAGGAAAATAGTGGCCCAAAGCTACTAAGTTTGTATGCTACTTAAAAGGGGCAAAAGAAACACCCATCCTGTAGTTAGATGGTGTTGAAGGATCTGAGTTCTAATCTGGTCTTATACACTTACTTTGTAGCTGTATGACCCTGGGCAAGTCACTTAATCCTAATTGCTTCAGGAAAGAGAAAGAAAGAAAGAAAGAAAGAAAGAAAGAAAGAAAGAAAGAAAGAAAGAAAGAAAGAAAGAAAGAAAGAAAGAAAGAAAGAAAGAAAGAAAGAAAGAAAGAAAGAAAGAAAGAAAGAAAGAAAGAAAGAAAGAAAGAAAGAAAGAAAGAAAGAAAGAAAGAGAGAGAGAAAGAGAGAGAGAAAGAGAGAGAGAAAGAGAGAGAGAAAGAGAGAGAGAAAGAGAGAGAGAAAGAGAGAGAGAAAGAGAGAGAGAAAGAGAGAGAGAAAGAGAGAGAGAAAGAGAGAGAGAAAGAGAGAGAGAAAGGGAGAGAGAAAGGGAGAGAGAAAGGGAGAGAGAAAGGGAGAGAGAAAGGGAGAGAGAAAGGGAGAGAGAAAGGGAGAGAGAAAGGGAGAGAGAAAGGGAGAGAGAAAGGGAGAGAGAAAGGGAGAGAGAAAGGGAGAGAGAAAGGGAGAGAGAAAGGGAGAGAGAAAGGGAGAGAGAAAGGGAGAGAGAAAGGGAGAGAGAAAGGGAGAGAGAAAGGAAGAGAGAAAGGAAGAGAGAAAGGAAGAGGGAAAGGAAAGGAAAGGAAAGGAAAGGAAAGGAAAGGCCTGTCCACAATATCCAGTCTCCTACCTCAGTCTATCCCCCAGGCTCAGATGTTCTGCTCCTTCATCTCCGCCTCTTGAAACCCTCAGATCCCTTCAAAGCTTATCTCAAGTGCTGACTTATGTTTTGTCACTGGCTCTAGGGAAGAGAATGAAGCTGATGATTCTGCCTCCTTTAATTCCCTTTCACTTGCAAGTCAACAGCCTCCTTATATCAGTTATTGGTCCTCTTCAGGAACCAAGGACAAATAATATCTCAAGTGCTACTTCCTCTGTCCCTCTTAATTCCCTGCCTGCTGAAATTCTTTTGTAAATACTTTGTATTTTACTTTGTGTTCGTGCTGTATCTCCTCAGTAGAACACCAGGTCCTTGAAAGTAAAAAACTATTTACGTTTTTGTCTGTTTTCCCAGTGAGGAAACATAGTAGGTCCTTAATAAACATTTGTGGACTTGATGGGAACTATTAACTGTCAACACATGCTTTGATAGTTCTTGGCTCTTGCCCACAGGCACTATGGAAATCTCTGACATTAATGTCCACAAGTGTTCTTTCCTTTGGCTGCTGTTACCTCTACCCCTGCTTCCCTACCTCCTTTTCCCTTGGCTGATTGGAAAATCACAGGACACAAAAGAAGTAGCACAGCATATCTTTCCTCTTTCTTAAGAGGGAGTGAACCAAGCTTTAACTACTGGACTGAACGGAGAAGAGTGACTGGTGAAGGGCAAAAAGACTTTTGAGGGAGAAAGCTCTTAATCAAACACAAATATCAGGGATATTAGCAAGGGGAATGGAGAAAATTGCTATCAAACTAAATTGCTTTTTGTATAAATGTTCTCTTTATTCAAGTTTTCCCCAGCGTGCGATTCTTTCTTTAAGGCTTGGTGAACAGATGCTCTTTTGAAAATGTTGATTAACTGATGCTTTTTTAGAACCCTTCCCACTTACCCAACAAAACTACTGGGATGAGTGATTATCAGAAGGGAAGGGGGGGAGAAAAATGGAGAGAAGTCAAGTCTCCAGAGCTTACTTCTTCTTCTGAAGTGGCCTTTGATTCTCCAGGTGCAGAAATCTCAGCCACATCTGAGCAAGAGCTTTCAGAGAACCCCTCAGAACTAGAAGGGACTCTGTGAGACCATTTAGTTTAACCCCTTGCCTCTAAACAAGACTGTATTCAATCCTTCCTCTCAGAAGTGCTATCCTAAAACAAGGAAAGAGGAATTACTTTGGAGTGAGAAGATCTAGGTTGAAATCTAAGCTTTGATACTTACGAGTTTTGGCCACTTTAACTCTCTGGACCCCAATTTCCCCATCTATAAAATAGATTGCACCAAATAACCTTTAAAGTCTTTTCACGCTCTATATCTTCAAATCTAATAACCTTTCTTTTCTCCCTCGGTTTAGGAACACTATTGCCTCCAGTCATAGCTAACCCTTTAAGTCAGAGCAGGTTTTTCCCCTTATTTCTTAAAGGTTAGTGTTCTTTTTGCCCTATTCCCTAGTAACAGTCACTTTCTGCTAAGTTGACAGCTGCCAAAAACCTCCTGACTGATCTCTTTCCTGGGGCGATGGAAGGATGAAATGGAATAGGGCCATATTCTTACTTCCAACTGTTTTCCCCCCATTGGTGGGGCCTTTATACCTGGAAGCAGATACAAATTTCATTGGCAAGCCATGCTGCTTTGTTCATGAATGAATCCAAAGAGTCCCATCCAATATCCTGGACCTTTTAGCTGTGAAGATGTCAAGAAATGTGAGCATTCATCACCTTGATTATTGGTTGGAAATACTGTGTGATGGGATATCTGCCCATCTGCACCACCAAACCTATTTCTTTTTAGATGAGCTATTTGATTTATAGGAAAAATCAGCTCAGCAACCTGCACCTCCAGATTCATTACTTGAGTCTTCTGATGGACACCACCTGTCTCTTCTTGGTGTCTGTTCATGTTCTCCTTCCAAGTAAACCGCCTGCTTTGTAACAGCACAGAAAGAATAATGAAGAGGATGGGAACTAACGTAGAAATACTTGGCTTGGTCTCACTGATGTCTATCTTCCTTCTGTCAGAGGGCCAAGAAACAGCCTGGAGATATAGAGGGAACATAGTAGATGACAAAACCAAGGCCACTGGGATTTAAGTGAACTTTTTATTTGTTCCATCTCCATGAAAGTGGATGAAAGTTTGAAGGAACTCTTGATGCTTCAGTCAGGAGGCCAGAGGAATTCCTATATTGATTAAAAGACCAAGCTTTCAAGGAGTTGGAGTGTGACAGTGATAGATCAGAAATCATTTTAGGTTGTGGTTGAGAAATTTCCTGGTTGATAGTGTGGACAGGTTACAAATTTAGGCTACTTTGGGGATCAATCTTACTGTTTTTTCTGAAGCATAATTTAACTCTTCTCAATTTTTTTCTTTAAGTCCTTGGCATTAATATTCAGGATTATTCTGAAGTTCAGAAAGCACAATTTTAGGTAGAATGGAATTCTCAAAGGGCCATATGCACATGCAATGGAGGTATACTGAGTCAAAGATGTGGACTCTAAAAACTAGCTTGTAAGATCTAAAGAAACAATAGCCTATTGCTTTTCAGGCACATATTTAACTTTCTTTTTAAATGTTTTACCATTTTAGACAAGTAATTTTCCTTAGCTTTTTCTTTTTTCTCCTCAGCTGTGATTTCTGTGAGATGGACAGAGTAGTGAATAGAAAGACCTGTATTATCCTCAAAAATTATCATATAAAAGAAAAAAGATAGACAGTGATAATACTGGAGAAATTTCAGAGTAAATTAACTAAGCTCTATTCAAACCTGGGCTAGCTAGATTGGTTGCCAGTGTTTGATCTATTCTAAATCATAAAGAAATGCAACACCCAGAGTAGCTTGGGCAGGAGAGATGGGTGATATTAATGCAGATATGTGGATATGGGCAGTCATTACGACATTCTTTCCCAATTCCGCTCCTACAGTAAAACATATAACGATGATACATGACTTGCTTAAATTACTTTAAATTTATTTGAAATTCCAAGGAGAGAAGTCCTTTAGGCTTTGTGTCCACTTAGATATATGCATATGAAGTGATGAAATCTGTGGTGCTAAAATGACTTTAGCAATAATGGTGACTAATGGCAAGTACTAAGACACCATTGAAAGGTCTAAGGATAATACCCAGGATAATATTGATAATGAATGGCTGCTATTATGACTAAAGCACAAGTGACAATATCTTTGAATGCTGGATACCTAGCTTTGGGGGTTGTTTTTCTTATTCTTCTGGTTGCTGCAAAAGGAGGGAGCAGAATACTTAAAGGAGCCAGAATCTAATACCCAAGAAATGGTCTGTTGGAAAATGATAGCATTCACTTTAAAAAACTTTAAGTCTTTCACAGATCTTAGACCTGTAATGAATACAGTGACTAAACCCAATACAAGGATCACAGTTCTAGGGTATGGAAGTTAAAACATATTGCTTACCTCCTGAGAGATGATGCTTCATTATGTAGAACAAGGTGTATATTTGCATTCGGCCAATGAGCATGTTTGTTTGCTTGACGAGGTATATTTATTAAACACAAGGATTTTTCCCCACATTTTTTAGGGAAATTTGAGAGGGAGAAAGAAAGCTAACAGTAACACTTCTGATGCAAGAAAAGGAAAAGAAAAAAATGAGGGAATTGAAGTATTATTTAAAGAAACATAGAAAAGAACAGGAAGAAGTCCAAAAGAAAATACAGACAAGTAGGACAGCTCTGAAAGTTATAAGTTAAATTATAGTCTTAAATGGGAAAGCAAGCTGCACATAATGGAGATTTGCCACTTCATGTCTAATTCTCTTTTTACTTTGTGAAAGAAATGCCCCTTTTATTTAGTGTTCATTAAGTATAGAATTTTCTTTTAAGCACCAAAAAAGAAGAAAATGATAGTGTTCTCTGAATTCCACAGTAGCAACTACAATGGAGTCACCTCTACAAATCTTGTCTTCTGACAATTATTGATATAAAAATGTCTTCTATATGTTTGTTTCTCATTACAGTGGACATCCCAGAAATACCAAGAATTTTCAATAGCGAGGGATATGAAGATGATGATGAAGGTGAGCCAGTTTCTATCTATCCTCTAACTTTTTTTTAAAGACAGTTCTCTTATTTAAACTTAAGATTAGCATGATAGGAATCTTATCCAGAGTCCTAGAGGGCAAAGGTCAAAGAATAAAGATCAAAAATGAAAATGGTGAAAGAGCTGGAAAAGATCATATCTACCCATCAAGGTCAAAGTAATGGCCTTCATACAATTCCGTCACTAAATAGTAGTCCTATTCACTCTTTAAATTTAAGTTTTCTTAGCTATTAAAAATGAACCAAGATAGGGTTCTTCTTAAGCTGAACATCATGAACATCAAAATTATGCGAGGCATACAATTAGATTCCATTCTATTATTTTTATGACTGATTTTTATGCGTTTTATTGATGTCTTTTGTTTATGTGTTCATTTGGGTCTGTGATCTTGATATGGGTGCTTTTTTCCAAATGATTCATAGAACAGTCATTTCTGGCTATAGCTACCCCTTTCCCAAACCACCCTAGAATTGAGCCTTCCCCTCCCTAATAACAAAGAAAAACAGTTAAGTAAAAACACTCAGTACAGTAACCATGTCTGACAGTATGTATATACAACATTTTACCTTAGTAATCCCTACAGGGACTGTTCTCCAGGATTGTTGCTGACTTTTCAATTACCAGTGATATTTTTATTCACATTGCTGGGATCTTTGTGTATATTATCCTTTTGGTTTTGCTCAGTACACTTTTCAATAATAGTTCATACAAATCTTCCCATGTTTCTCAGAATTCTCGTTTTTGTTATTTCTTACTGCACAATATTATTTTATTACACTCATAAATCACAGTTAATTCAGCTATTCCCCAATCAATGGGCACCTACTTTGTTTTCATTTCTTCACCAACCATGAAAAGTGTTACTGTGAGCATTTTGTTATATATTGGACCATTGCTTCTTTCTTTGACCTCTTTGGAATTTAGCCTAGATTTTTAAAGAGCTGTTATAAGTGCTCTGAGCACCTGGGGCAACCACCTCCCTTGCCAATCTTCTTCCTGGCTAATTTCAATTTATTCAACATTTTACCAACTACTCACTAAGCATCTCCCTCCAGGTAATGTCTATTTTTTTATATCAAGGATCTATGAACTCTGCAAATCAAATCTCTGATATTTGTCAGGACTTGATCATCACCATGCCCAAACATTAAGCTTTTCTTCATGAAAAGTTGCCCTGGGATACTGCAAGCCTCAGTTATCTCTGGTTGGGGACCCTTGGCTCTTGTCACCTTAAATTTCAATGGGAGTAGACAGACCAAAACTTCTTGACCTCCAAAGATTCCAAATACATGTTATACATGTTCAATATTTGGGTTATGTATTGTATATGTTAAATATGTGTTATATGTTAAATATAAATTTTATGTTACATGTTGAATATTTGTTATATATTGTATATGTTAAATATGTTACATTTATGTTATATGATATAGTAACATGTGTTATATGTTGAGAATGTTACATTTATGTTATGTTATATTAAATATAACACACATCTATTACATATATTATATACAATTACCTATACATATTTATCTATATTTGTATATATACACACACATATATTTATATACATATATCTGTGTGTGTATGTATGTGTGTGTGTGTATATATATATATATATATATATATATATATATATATATATATATATATATATAAAACCACTGTGGTAAGATGCATGCTGATAGGTGCCCACAGAGTGATAATGTACAATGTGCTCAATCAACTTCCTTCTTCTGTATTACAGATGAGTACGAAATCGACTGGAGCAATTCCTCCTCCCCGACGACTGGTCCAACCCTTCCCAAAGAGGACAGGGAGAAGAGCTGGCTGTACACCCTGGACCCCATCCTGGTGACCATCATTGCCATGAGCTCCCTGGGGGTCCTGCTCGGGGCCATCTGTGCCGGTCTGCTTCTCTACTGCACATGTTCCTACACGGGGCTCTCGTCCCGAAGCTGTACCACCCTGGAGAACTACAACTTTGAGCTCTACGATGGCATCAAGCACAAGGTCAAAATAAACCACCAGAAGTGCTGCTCGGAGGCATGACTGATTGCACCGGAATCACATTTGACGTTTCATTCCAGCTAGAGTGGCTGGTGAAGATTACTTTTTTTTTCTATGGGAACTGAATGCCATAATCTCGAACAAAACCGATCCAGAATACAGACAGTGAGGGCAAAGCAGACTGGGG
Source organism: Sminthopsis crassicaudata (assembly GCF_048593235.1). Taxonomy (NCBI): domain Eukaryota; kingdom Metazoa; phylum Chordata; class Mammalia; order Dasyuromorphia; family Dasyuridae; genus Sminthopsis; species Sminthopsis crassicaudata. The sequence goes on along the minus strand of NC_133619.1, from coordinate 77,747,922 downwards.
GAGTGGAAGTAGGGAAGAGGCAGGCGTGGCCCATAGGGGAGACTGGCTCCCACCCAGGACCACAGTGGCCGAGTCATGACTGTAATGAGGACTTGCTCTCTGCTGGGACAAGGACAGCAGCTTGACTCTTGGGATTTTGATTTTTGCCTTTTGTTTGAGGATTTTCTTAAAAAGAATTTAAAAAAAAAATGTTTCATCTTGGAAGGACTCAAAGAAGTAGAAGAAAAGAATGACCTTTGTGGTGTGAGAAGTACAGATCGTTCCTCCCCACCTTCTTTTCCTAATCGGTGGTTGAAAGGCGAGGGATTTTTCAGCTGGTCTATCTTTAGAAATAAAACACAAAGAGCGAGAGCCGTCCAGCTTATCCCCTTCTCAGATAGGCTTGTGATTTAAGGGATTTGCTACCAGGGCAGGTTCTGCCAACCGAGCCTGTGTGCTGCCGTTTCCCGTCAGTCCTAGAACTGAAATTGAATGTTGTTGCCTTTAACTTTTCTTATCCAGGGGAAAATTGCCGTTTGAGGGTCAGCAGAAACAGCAGCTCTTCCTTATGTGCGATTCAAAACTAAACAGAAAGGAAACTTCACAAGTCACAATCCATAGGAGCACCTCCTTGGGAGCCGCTAAAGGGCCTTAAAATGCTTTGTGAACAGGAGCCATTTATTAAATCCAGAACTGAGTCTGTCGTGATGGCCGAGGCCTTCCTGACAAGGCCTCTCTGGATGTTGCTTTTGGTTTTTTGCTTTTTTTTTTTTTTTACTTTCTTTCTTTCTTTTCTTTCTCCCTTGTTCTTATAAAAATGAAACCTCCACAGACAAAGACACCTTTGTAAGATTTCCAAGGCCCAGGAGATAGCTTTGTTTGATATTCTTGGGAGGAAGAGGATGAGAATACAAGCAACTATTGTTTTCTCTATTAACAAGACACGGAGTATGGTGACCACTAGAATCCAAGCAAGTTAGGGCTGGAAAGGGGACACCAAACATTATCTAGTCCACCTCCTTCATTTGACACAGGAGGAACTTATGGCCCAGAAAGATTACGCCATATTGAAGGTCACACTTTAAGCTTGTTAGTAGGGCCGGGAATAGAAACCTTGGGGGATTTTTTTTTTTACTCTGTCAGGTGCTTGTTCAGCTACACCACGGTGCCTCCTGACTAGGTAGAAAGGGGGAGAAAGTGGACAGAGAAAGAACAGTTGAACCTCTGTTCTCCTATAGTCATGTAGGAAGGGTTGAGGGGACTACCCTAGGGAGACATTTTGGTTAATTAATCCCTTCTCTAAGCTCTGAGCCCTGATTTTTGCTGTGGATTATAGCTGCCACAGCCTTGGCTTTCCTAAGGAGTCAAAGTTAAGTTATAGGAGATCCTGCCAGAGGTTAGCAGGAAGTGTGAACCAAAATATTAACATCTCTACTTCATCTTCCCCCACCCCTCGCGACAGGATACATTCAGCTTCTTACTCATTCTCATACATACACTTGTTGATTTATGAGTTTTTGTTATCAAGTGCCTTGAAAAGTGAAGAAGAAAAAAAAAAAAGTATTTTTCCCTCTATCTAGAAATCCATGCTATATCATTCAAGAAAGGCCTTCATCCTTCCCTGGCCCAGCTGCTTCTTCTCTGAACTCCTCTGGACTCTCCACCGATCTCCATTAATAGAATAAGATCTGCTGAGATGGCTGAATGGGTCAATAGTTGTAGCCCTTCATGTACCTCAGCTGGCTGTAGAAGGGGAGGGTTGGCAGAGGAAAGGTTATCCAAATCAGAGCAGCTTGACTTTAGGCTTAAATTAATGTGTAGGAATTTTCCTGTTTGCAGGCAACACTCATCCAAAAAGCCAACCACCATACCCAGCTTATCACATATGAATGGTAAAACTCGTCAGACCATTTTTGCTGCTAATATCATGTACAATTTCATTCGTCTCACACCCAGGCTAAAGGGGAAGGGTGAATGGAACAAATCCGTTCCTATAAATGTTAACTTATGGACCTGATAGTTAAAATGGTATTGTCACAGTGTATTGTATGCATACAGAGAGTGAGAGTTCATATCTACATATATTTATACATATATGTGTGTGTTTGCGCGCGCATGTGGATTCTCTGTATGTACCGTGTATGTGAATGGTCACGTGGGACTAAATAGTGTTAATGTAAATTTGATCTAGGGCAGGAGAGTACTGCTGTTCTTGGTGTTAATTTGGCACAGTGTTAGTTAATGGTGAAGTGCAAAGTTATTAAGCCCACATGCTTAGCTTAACACTACCCTATGAGCAGGGCATGCAGAAATAAATATCTAGTTCAACCCATCCTTCTCTTCTCGCTGCAGTAAGGCCTTTAGGGCCTCAGGTAACACTGGTTATAGGAGGGATGCTGGGGAAACATTTACGAACATCTTGAAGACAAAGATTTCCCCACACCTATTTCTGTGCTAACTGTCCCACTCATGGCCTGGTTGATGGGGCATTTGGCCCCCGTGCCGCCTCATTCCAGGTCTGCAGTTCATCTCTGAGTTGTACACAACAGAACATGCATCCGCTTTAAGAGTCCCACATTCATATTTCCCATCAGCTGGTACAGGGAATCTGACTGTGCTCAAAATGCTGAGCCAGAGCAGGCCATCCAGTGCTACAGTGTGTAATTGTTAACTCGAACAGGGAAAATTAAACTAAACATTGGTGCATTCAATTCATCGTTCTCTCTCTCTGCAGTGATGCTTTGCTCATCCTCCTTAGTGGGGTAAACCCAACCAACAGTATTGACACAATTTTATGCCTTGTACTGAATGACCTATTACCTCCACGCTCTCATGGACTGGGTGGGCAGAAGGGCCATGTGTTTGCTTTCTCCCTTTGATGGGAAGGGGGTTGGTGGGGGTGGGAAGCTTAGGGATGAGCATGGGGTGGGAGAGGGGAAAAAAAGTTAAGGAAACCGTGGCTTAACTTTTTCAAGGCTCACAGTCGAAAATGTTTGACCATTCACCGACTGAGCCATATCATAAAGGACTTGAGAGCTTTTACTGTGATTCTCCACAAGGTTAAAAAAATAAACTTCAACAACAAACTGTGTTTATATGATTTGTATAAAGCCTTTTTAAAATTACTATTTAAATAAACAGTATACCAGGGACTCTTTTTGTACCTTCTTTATTCAAGACAAAAGGACTTGGGGTACTGCTTCACATACTGCAGTGGGTATTTAATAAATATGGGTGGTTCACTCCCTGAGGTTAGCACCTCAAGAGACCTGGAGTGCAATTCTTGTAAAACATATTTCCAGATTCATTATGCTGCACAAGAAAAATCAGATCCAAAGGGAAAAACCACAACAAAGGGAAAAAAAGCCCACAAAAAAAAAAACCAACTATGCTCCTTCTGGCTTTAAAAAAAAATTGGGGGGGGGGGGAAACAGCTAGTTGATATAGTGGATAGAGTACTAGCCTTGAAGTCCGGAGGACCTGAGTTCAAATTTAACCTCAGACACAACATGTCCTGGCTGTGTGACCCTGGGCAAATCATTTAACCCCAATTACCTCAGCCCCCCAAATTTTTTATCTTTGTATCTCTGGCGCTCAAACATGGTAGGTACTTAATAAATATTTCTTGAAATTAAAATGAATTGATTGGTTAGGTAACTGAAGGGGGAAAAGGCAGAATGAAGAGCTTCAGGAATGGGAAATGAACAGTTTCTAACCAGTCTCTCCAAAGCTTTACCTGAAAATCACTGAGCTCACCACACCTATCTCCACAATATTCCCTTTATGTAATTTGGAGTTTTGTAGTACATCCTCCCCTTCCCTCTCCAGGCCTTCATATCCAGCATTTTTTAGCCCCATCCCACTTCACCTCCACTCCCACCTCCATACACAGTGATCTCAAAGCTTTGCAAAAAAAAAGTCTGAGGACCATTGTTTCCCTTCCCATCACTCAGTTCCAAACAACCCCAGGCATTGATCATCAAATATCAGTCAATAGTAATAGGCATTTATTAAGCCCTTACTATAGATGCCAAGAAACTAATTATTGAGGATAGTTTTAATGAAATGCCACTTTAGGCAACTCACTAAGCATAGAAGGTGCACATCTGCTTGGGTAAAGAAAGTAATTAATGAAATTATGAGTGTAGTTCCATCCCTATCCTTTAGAACAGGGATTCTTGAACTCTTTTGTCTCATAGATTTCTTTGATGGTCCAGTGAAGCCTTCAGACTCCTCAGAATAATGTGTATAATAACATTTAAGAATATTCAATAAAAGACATATGATTATAAAGAAAATCAATAATGTTAAAATATAATTATCAAAAATTTAAAAGTTTAAATATTAAGAATAAGAATCCTTGTTTTTAGTGCAAAATCTCCACCCCTATCTTGAACATATCTGAAAAAAACCTTTTATTTTTTGTCCCATTGTTTCATTATCTTTATTTTTATAATAGCTTTTCATTTTTCCAAATACATGCAAAGATAGTTTTCAACATTCATCTCTGCAAAACCTTGTGTTCCAAATTTTTCTCCCTCCTTTCTTCCTTTCTATGCTGCACAAGAAAAATCAGATCAAATGGGAAAAACCACAAGAAAGAAAATAAAAGCAACCAAGCAACAAAAAAAAGTGATAATACTATGCTTTAATCCACATCATTCTCTGCTAAGGACCATGCGTAAGTAAGAGGTAGGTCAGTTCTCCAAGAGAGCCTTCACAGAACATCTGAAGGAGTTTCAGGGCAGCCTTAACTGACACAAGTGTTGCTTGTGGACTGGGAATGAAATAAATTGGAAGCAGAGGGAAGAGGAGAGAGGTCAGATAATACAACTAACTCTCAATCTCCTTGTATCATCATCCTCTCACATAAAGAGATCCATTCTACAAGTCTGAGTTAGGCCTCCAGCAGCCACTGGCAGGTAGCTCCCGTATCACAACAATTCTTCATAGTTCTCTCTTTAGATGTGTATGACACTCCATCACAAATCTATTGGAATTGCCTTGAATCACCTCATTGTTAAAAAGAGCCAAGTCCATCACAGTTAAAAAAAAAATTATAACCAAATGCATACCTAACTAAGCCTAACAAGTGTCTTGGTTCTTACTTTATTTTGTTCCCCATTTGTGGAACCTTTCAGAACCAATGAGTTACAGTTATAAGGGATAAAGTAAATTTTTTTTTGCCTGTCCACAGTGTAGCTTGAGTTGGAAAACACTTAGTCTAAAGGTATATAAGTCACCCTCAGAAGTTAACTGGCTATAAAAACAGGTCAAAAGAGACTAGAGCATTCTATTTCCTCCTGGAATTGAATGGAAACCAATGCTACTCCTGTTTGTATTGTGTTCCTCCCTAAAGAAATATAAGGCTGGAGCAGCTAGCTGGTGCGGTGGATGGAGCGCCAGACCTGAAGGAGGGACCTAAGTTGAAGTCTGGTCTCAGACACTTCCTAGCTGTGTGACTCTGGGCAAGTCACTTAACTCCAACTGTCTCAGGGAAAAAAATTATATATATATATATATATATATATATATATATATATATATATATATATATATAGCTGGAATCTTGGTCTTCAATGATTTGGTATTCTTTAGCATTTGTCAGAAGACTCAAACTCAGATCTGAGCCAAGGTGCAAAACCTTTGGGAATCTTCATAACTCATATAAGGATGACCAATAATGTTTTAAATGATAATATATAAACTATGTCAAACTATCTACCATCTTTGGAAGAGGGGAGAGAAGAAACAAAGAGAGAAAAATTTGAAACTCGATCAAAAAACTCAAAAAAAAATGCTAAAAATCTTCTTGACGTGTAACTGGAGGAAAAAAAATACCATTAAGGCAACTAACACAAGTGGCCCTATTTTCCTTTGAGTATTTGCAAGTAACACAACTTATTTATGCTCTTACCTTTCTCTCCCCATCCTTATTTTTATTATTTCTGATAAATGTGTCTGATGAGATGCCTGATTCCTCTCTTTGTTAATGATCTTTATTAAAAATAGAGTTTGAAAAAGAAAACAAATCCCTGCTTTCTTTAAACTAGGCTTTGAGCACTAATAACACACTAATGCACTAATAATGAACTAATTAATTATTCAATGCACTAACAAGCCAATAAAATGTCCTGATCTCTAGCTAGTCATGTTTATATAGAATTTTTCTCTCTTATCTGAATCCTTTTAGAAATGTTTAAACAATCTCTAGTGCAACAGTTGGGGTGAGTGGTGGCACTTAGAAGGGATGATATGGAGGCAGAAGAATGAGTTGAAGCTGAGGCAGAAGTACTGGGGAGAGAAACAAACCCCAGCTGGATGTCAAAGCCAACTGTTCCACTCCGGTTTTGATAGTGATGAGGAAGAAGCTACTGATGAAATACCAAATATTTTCCAGTTCCCACAGATTAAAGGTGCTATTTATCTCAACTGGAACTCACCAAAATTTTGGAATGCTTTGACTTGGGGTGGAGAAGGGAAGAAAGGAATGTAAAACATTCTCTGATGCATGACCTTCAAACACTTCAGAAAGTCAACACATTTCAACAAATGGGGATATCAGGGTCTATAGAAATCAAGCAGCTAATCTCAGACCACCTAGTGAGGCAAACACAGAGGAGTGGTTTCCTTTGACCTTCAGTCTCTTGAATTCTCCCAATCTCAGCTTGTCTGCTTTCCCCTACATGCCAGTAAAGTCCTGAGAAAATAGTCCCTGTTTTCCTATCCTCTGGATCAGTTAAGATGGGAGGGTCTTCTCCCCAGGGGTCAAAGTAGGTGAGGGGAGGAGGGTGGTATAACCACAGTTGCCCAGAGTAATTTTTTTGGATCCAAGAGCCAGGCCATTTTGGCAGCCTCTTGGGGCTATGTATTTCCTCTTCCTTTCCTGATAGGAGAGGGATGGACAAAGAAAGGGAGTGGGGTGTGTGTGTGTGTGTGTGTGTGTGTGTGTGTGTGTGTGTGTATGTGTGTGTGTGTGTGTGTGTGCAAGAGAGAGACAGACAGACAGACAAAGACAGAGACAGAGAGACAGAGAAACAGAGACAGAGAGACTAGATGGCTCAATAGATAGATAGATGGATGGAGAATGGATAGATATGTAAATAAATATGTAAGACAAATAGACAAACACAGACAGATTGATACACAGACAGACAAAGAGACCAATAGACAGACAGACAAAAAACTGGATAGACATACAGATATATAAATAAATAGACCACAGACATTTAAATAAACAGATAATAGATGAAGAGAGAGAGAGAGAGAGAGAGAGAGAGAGAGAGAGAGAGAGAGAGAGAAAGCCAGACTTTGAGCCCTCAAAGCCCTCTGATAAGCATCCTTTCTTTATGCCATCACAAATTACTTTCAGATGACCTAGGATAGGAGATGGGAATCAGTTTCTCTGTAACAACATAGCCTTTTGGTTTACCCAATGGTCTCTTTGAGTTAACAGTAGAATAATATCAGGTGATGGTAGAAAAAGTGTTATGTGGAGGATCCACTTTAAGATACAGAGCTTGTTTTGACCTAAATATAAATAAACAGTACACATAAATGTGTGTACATGTATATTAGAAAACTTTAAAATAACATATAAATGATATGATTATTTTATGTGTGCATCTGTATATGGACTCAGTCAGTTGGAAGGGGAAGGAGGCAAAGAAGTCCCAAAAAGGTTCCCAAAAAGGGTTAGAACTTGATTTTTCAATAGTAAATGGAGATAAGATGGAGAGTTGGGGGGAAGTTAAGTATCAAATAAAATGATGTGTGCAAAGCATTTCAACAGGAATCACAAACTATTATTATATAGCCTTTATAGGGGTCCTAAAGAATAGTAATAGCTGTCCTTTATTTCACATTTTACTAACACATCAATAATAATAATATGTATAAAACATTTAAATTTTGCAAAGCACTTTATATCCAATCCTCAAGTGAGAAAAGAGATCCATACCAATGGAGGACTCTGGGACTCAAATTTTATATATATATATATATAATTTCCTTTGAGCTTCACAGCAATCCTGTGAAGTAGATGCTATAGATACTATTACCCTCTTTTTGCAAATGATTTGCAGATGAAGAAATAGTGGATGAGGCAGGTTAAATGACTTGCCCAAATTCAAATACCTAAGCATCAGAAACAAAATTCAAACCCAGTCTTGTTGGGCCAGAAGGCTACCTCTACCTCTGGGGCACCAAGAACAGCGTATTATTAAGCCTGTTTTCTGTATCCTTCCATTTCCCTGCTTCATCCATCACTTAAAATCACTCCGACTTTCCCTACTTGCTGACAGAAAACAGCATCTTCCATTCCAGAAGCTAAATTTCCCCTATCCGTTGAATGGTCTTGGCCCAAATCCAACCTCCACTGGTCTTTGGTGACATCCTGACCTTTTCTTCCTGCAGGCCTGAAGACTGCTATCAAGAAAAGGTTCAAATACTCCCCAAAGAGCAATCCTCACTTTGCCCTCCTCTTTTGACCAATCTTTAGCTTCCCCAAGGCTGCCACCCGACCTTTGCAGTTATTCCAATTCTAACTGATGGAGTGAGGGCCCAGGAGAGCAGAAGCCAGGAAAGCATTCATTCTAAGCTGCAGATCAGCTTCAGTGACCGGGGGTGGTAAAGGTGGGGATAAGGAGAGTTATTGATTACCAGGGTCCATCTAACTATCATCATCATCATCATCATCATCATCATCATCATCATCATCACAGAAGGAACTATTACATTAGCAAGGTGGTAAGTCCCTGCAGTTTACTCCCTGACTTTACAATTCCCCCTGCTCAGGGCAGTGACTCCTCCACCCAGACTTCTGTGATTTGGAGGAGTAAGTCTCTAATAAATCCCCCTGTTCAGAAGTCCTTGACTGCCCCTGCTGTGAATGAAAGAGCAGTCTTTCTGTGTGCACAAACCCTGCCGGCTGCTCCCTTTGTCACTGCCAGACTCAGATTTGTGCAGTTCTCTCACTGGCTCCAAGTGTGAGCTTTGTGACATGGTGACAAGGTATGTCTGAGCCTGCTGTGCTGGATCCATTTTATGAACTCCTCTAACTCTCCTCCAAATCATTTAGCAGCCCATTTCTGATGTACAGCCTCACCCCAAGTCTTGGACACTGTATTTAAAGGATCCACACTCAAAAAGTTGCCAGATCTATCAATTCCAGCTCTAAAAGATCCCTTGTTTCTGCCACTTCTCCATCAATCCAATTCAGATCCTCATCTCTTCTTACTTAACTATTTATACTAGCTTCTTAATTTCTCTCCCTCTCCAATTCTAAATCTAGCCAGAAAAATCTGACTATGGGATCATCTGTCCAAAACCTTCAGTGGCTCTTTATGGCCTCTATGACAAAAAACAAATTCTTCGGTTTGTCAGTCTAAGGGCCTCAATAATCTTCTTCCAATTTTCTTTGCCATCCTTATTTCTCATTACTCATCACCATGAATAATTCCCACATTGTCCAAATCTTTCAAATTCCTTATTATTAAAGAATTAGGTTCTTTCCCTCCAAAATTCTCAGCTCCTAGCATGGTATGTTATAAATTGAAAAGAATTAAATCTAACATTGATTAAGGGGCTATGCTGTAAAGCATTTTGTATTAGGAGTTGAGGAAGATGCAAAGTTTAGTTAAGACACTGCCTTTACCCTCATGGAGTTTACAGTCTTGTGGGAAATGATACATATGTAGACAGCTGTAATACACAATATTATAAGCTAAGTGAATCAGAAGGACACAAATTGTGAGGGAGAAAAAGTTTATTTCAGAAAGGGAGAAATTCTGGGAAGGCTTCAAGGGGTATGTGATATTTGGGATTTTAAAAAGCGAGACTTTAAAGAAAGAAGTACAGAGATATCCCCATCTAGGATCATTGCTTTGTCATGGTGGAGGACCTTCAGAACTCAATAAAACTATAGCTAAGCCATGCAGGGTTAAAGTTTGGCCTTGGAGTACAAAATGAAGAAGAGCAGGTACTAATGGAGTTTTAGATTTATTAAGGGAATGTTTCATGCAAAAACTGACATGATAAAAGACCTAAATGGTAGGAACTTAGAGAAAACATTAAGAAGTGGCAAGGATACATAAAAGAACAAAAAATCTTAATATCACTAATAACCATGATGGTGGTTAATACTCTAGAGTCAGACACTTTGGAGAATCAAATCAAGTGGACCTTAGAAAGCATTATTAACAATAAGGCTACTGGAGGTGATCAAATTCCAGCTGAGCTATTTAAAATCCTAAAAGATGATGCTTTTAAAATGTTGCACTCAATATACCAGCAAATTTGGAAATTTCAACAGTGGCCTTGGGATTCAAATTACCAAGCAATTGCACTCGTTTCACACACCAGCAAAGTTATGCTTAAGATTCTGCAAGCTAAGCTCCAGCAATATGTGAATCAAGAATTACCAGAAGAGCGGGTTGGAGGAAGAGGAGCTAGAAACCAATTACCAACATTTACTAAACTATGGAGAAAGCAAGAAAGTTCCAGAAAAACATCTACTTCTGCTTTATTGACTACACTAAAGACTGACTGTGTGAATCATAACAAAATGTGGCAAGTTTTCAAAGAGATGAAAGTACCAGATCATCTTACTTGTCTCTTGAGGAACCTGTATGCAGTCCAAGAAGCAACAGTTAGAGCTAAACCTGAAACTGATAGATTTAAGATTGGAAAAGACATATGATAAGGCTGAATATTGTCATTTTATTTTTTTAATTTATATGCAGAGTACATCATGTTAAATGCCAGGCTACATGAGTCAAAAGGGAAGACAAGGTTTCTAGAAGAAATATCAACAACCTCAAATATGCAGAGAATATAGCAGAATGATAGCAGAAAGTACCGAGGAATTAAGAAGCTTCTTGATGAGGATTAAAAAAGGAGAGTGTAAAAACTGGCTATAAGTTTAACATCCAAAAGAACTAAGATTTTGGCAGTTGGTCCCATCACTTCCAGGCAAATTGAGAAAGAAGAAATAGAAGTATTGTCAGATTTTATATTCTTGGTCTCAAAAATCACTGCAGATGACAGCAGCCACAAGATTAAAAGATGCTTGCTCCTTTGAAGAAAAGCTATGGGAAATCTGGACAGCACACTAAAAAACAGAGATATTGCCTTGCTGACAAAGGTCCACATAGCTGAAACTGTGATTTTTCCAGTAGCAATGTATGCCTGTGAGAATTGGATTATAGCTGCACACCACAAAATTGATGCCCTCAAATTACGGTACTGGAAAAACTTTTGAGAGTCCTTTAGAGAGCAAGAATGTCCAACTAGTCAATGTTTATATAAATTAATTCAGACTATTCCCTGGAAGATCAAATGCTAAAGCTGAAGTATAAATAATTAGGCCACATAATGAGAAGATGGGACTCAATGGAAACAATCCTAATGTTGGGGAAAATTTAGAAAGGGGACAGCAGAAGATGAGATGGTTAGTTGGTATCATGGAAACAAAAAACATGAACATGATAAGCTTTAAGAGGTAATGGAGAATAGAAGGGCCTGGCAGGCTGTGGTCCATGGGGTCACAAAGGATTACATGTTACTGAATGACTGAACAACAATAACAACAAGAGATACTGTTAACTCTACAGGGCTTAGTTACTGATTGTATATGAGATTTAGTATCCGGAAAGTCCTCTCTATTTACATGTAGGTCCCTGTAGACAAACTACCTAATATCCAAAGTATTCTAAGGATCCACATTCATCCTATAATATATAAGCTCCCCACTGGTGTGTTTACTTTTGCTAGTCAGCCAGAGAATAAAATAAAATTAAAACAAAAGTTTTATTAAAAATGAAATGGCATAGTAGCATTTTCCCTACTTATTTCATACATACACTAATACTATACACATAATATATACATAATACACATACTATCAGTGGGAAGAGCAGACACACATAAGGAACAAATATGGAAAGGCACACACAAAAGGAACATATGTGATATTTGGAGGGGGAGACAGCAATGTCTGCAAGTGATGTCACTGTGCTACTCCCACTGGGGCTGCTTCTTACCTGCCTCAGATGTGCAATTTCTGCCACGTGAGTAGTGTATTCTTTTCTTGGAATGTGGGAGTGGTATGTAGTTTCTTTTCAGTGTTGCACCTTACTAATATAATGTGGCATTAATGATGGAAGCTTGTAGCAGAGGTGTCAAACATACAGCCTAAGGGCTACAGCATTCCTGAGGGCTGCCTGATCCAGATTAAAATGTAATTGGGAAAAATTTAACAAAATAAATAAAAATACAACAATGCATAGATAACATTACATCTTTTTTTAAAAAATTGTTCTTGAATAATATTTTATTTTTCCAAATAATGCAAAGATAGCTTTTAACATTCACCATTGCAAAAGTTTGTGTTCCAAATTTTTCCCCCTCTCTTCCCCTCTCTCTCCTCCTTAAAACAGCAAGGTTAAACATGTGTAATTCTTCTAAAAATATTTCCACATTCATTATGCTATGCAAGAAAAATCAGATCAAAAGGGAAAAAAACACAAGAAAAGAAAAAAATGCAAATAAATAACAATAACAAAAAGGTGAAAAAAATAGGCTTTGATTCATATTCATTCTCCATTCTCTCTGGATGTGAATGGTATTTTCCATCACATGTACATTGGAAATGCCTTGAATCACCTTCTAGTTGAAAAGAGCCAAATTCATCACAGTTGATCGATGCATAATCTTATTGTGACTGTGTACAATGTTCTCTTGATTCTGCTCACTTTACTTAGTATCCATTCATGTAAGTCTTTCCAGGCTTTTCTGAAATCATCCTGCTGACCATTTCTTATAGAACAATAATATTCCATAACATTCATATGCCATAACTTATTTAGCCATTCTCCAACTGATGGGCATCCACTAAGTTTCCAATTCCTTGCCACTTCAAAAAGAGCTGCTACAAACATTTTTGCATAGATAATATTACATCTTAAAACTAGGCTAATATGCAGCCCATAGAGATTTCTAAAGCTTCTTAAACTGTGGGTCACAACCCTATTTGGGGTCGCATAACTGAATGTGGGGGTGGTAAAAGCTATCAAATATTCTGCCAAGATTTAATTTTTTATGAGTAAACAAATAAATAAGCCCATCCATCCAGCATGTAAATTTGCTTTTATATTTTAAAAATAATAAAATTATATAAATACCAAATAATTATTTTAAAATAAATTTCTTTAAGATTTCTTATCAGTAAATTTTGATTTGTATATATGTTTTATGAATCTATATACCCAGGATTACATAAAAATTTCTTGGGCAGAAAGGGGTCATGAATAGAAAAAGTTTAAGAAGTGCTGGATTAGTTGCCCCTGTTTTGAGCATGGCACAACTACTCTCCAGATCTTAGTGGTTGGTGCTGTGGTTTCTGAGCTTTCTATTTGTAGTTTCTTGGCTTCTCTTCAGAGCACATCCTGGCCATACCAGCTCCTGTCTCTAGGGTGCAGAGGCTAGAAAGCCTCTCTATCTGATGAAGGTGTATTGATAGCTTTTAGATAATTCTGTTTGAGTCATGGTACTTAGCTGAGATTCAAAGTAGGTATAATGGCCCCAGACTAAGATTGCCTATTTTTATAATTCAATTTTTTTTCCTGTTATGAGGGTCCTTGTTCTTATCCTGAGCTTCTACCTAAATTAAAGCTTAGAAAATTCTTGCCACTCCCCCTTAAGCCCTGTGCTATGGAATCTAAATCACAGGGTGTGAAGAGGTGGTGTTCTGCCAAAGAAAGAGCTATGTGGGTGTCAAACTTCATAATATCCTCAATTCTAAAATCTTTTGCTGTTGAAAATGAAAGAAAGGGACAAAGTCAAGGGCAAAAAAAATCCCCTAGTGGAACAACAAAGAGGCACTATAGTCCAACTCAATCCTATGTTCCTAATTCTTGACTTTATTATGTATATGTATATGTAACAAGTAGCTCCACAGAGAGAGGAATGAAGAATTAAAAAAAAACCCAAAATTTAGACTATGAAAGACTGGGTGAATGAGAATCATACAGACAAAAGTAGTCTAATCAGAAAGAGAAAGAGGTTTAGGGAGAAAGATAATTAGCTTCTTTTTGGCCATGTAAAGTTTGAAGTGTCAGTGGAATACCCAGGAGGAGATGTCCCATGAGCAGTTCAAACTCTGGGTCTTTCTCTTAAATGAGAAAAGAGAGGTCAGGTTTCTAAATTGAGGAGCCATTCACAGAGGTGGTAGTTGAACCTGTAGGAGGGAAAGAGTTTGTTAAGGAAGAGAGTAGAGGAAGACTCCTTCGGGGAATACTCATTAAGGGGTCAGGATGAGGACACAGAGCAATTATAAAACAAATAAGGATTTGTTTAAAAAACACCACCACCAACATATTTTAAAACTTTCTAGCCATTCCTGCTCTTCTTTCCCATGGTCCCCCTCCTACCTCTTGCATCTGGGTGAAGGCAAGTTCTATTCAGTTGTCTGTATCTATGTGGAGTACTTTGGAGAGGTATCCTTGTCCTGATAATCTGCTGTTATTTGTATTGCTAACTCAAAGAGAGGGCAGCTTCCTGAGTTCAAATCTGGCCTCAGACACTTAACACTTCTTAGCTGTGTGACCCTGGGCAAGTCACTTAACCCCAGCCTCAGGAAAAATATAGAAATAAATAAATAAGGTTCAGCTATTATTACTTCCTGGTCACCTTGGGCAACTGACTTCATTTCTCCATCTCCTATTTCCCATTTATAAAGCAAAGGTAGTTAGATCAGATGATCTCTAAAGTCTGGGATTTGGCTCTGAAGGCAATGGTATTTTAAACTCTGACCATCCAACAAACATCCCCTTCTTGCAATGAGAATTGCCTTGTTTTCAACAGCTAAAGGGGGTCCATCCATAATGGCTTCTAGCTCAGTGTTATTGGGAAGAAAATGCAGAAGCAAATCCTGTAGTGTCAGAGCTTAGACTCTGCATCCACAAAATTAAAGTAATTGATGCTCCTATAACACTTTTAAGATTTATAAAGCACTTCATATACACCATCTCATTTGACTCTCACAACAAGTCTGTTAGGTAGGAATTGCCATGTAATTTATGCTTTAGATACAACTGGATCCGTGGGTATATATTGCTGGATGTGTCATTTATTATTACATTTTTCTGATTTAAAAAAATTTGTTTTGCTGTTACTACTTGTTTATGAACTATGCTGGTGCAGAAGATATTCATGTCTGTTAGGGATGCATTGTTTTGCTATTCATATTTGTGTTCATACTAATGATTATACATGCATTGTTACTACAGGGGCCTATTAGTGTGGTTTCCATTAGCTATGCACTATTTGCTACTAGCTATGCATTGTTTTTTGCTATTTGTGATTATTTACTTATGTATTATGAGCATGCATGCAACATCATGTTGCATGCTTGTGACTAATCAATCAACAAGCTTATATTAACTGCCCACTGTGTGCCACATATTAGACACTAAATATGTCCTGATATATCATATGTGTAATTTAGACATTTAATCATCATTGAAGGAATCCATTGGGACTGTGTAATGATCCTTCGAATTATGCTATGCTAATAAATGTCAATATTAAAATGGATATGATGGAAACAGTATCTTATTACCTTTGATGTCAGGGATAATCATTCTTGATATAGCAAATGTTATTATTGATTAGTTCAGAATCACAAGATTTTCAGAGTGGTTAGAGATCTCAGTGGCCAACTTATCTAGTCCCATTTTTACCATTGCCATACAAGAAGTCATCTGTTTGAAGATGACCAAAGAGGGAAGAATCTATCACCTCTTGAGACAGCTCATTTTATTTTTGGACAATTCTAAGTGTTAGAAAGTCTTTGTTTTTCTGACACGAAGCTGAAATTTCATTCTTTGCACCTTTTAATTAGTCTTATTTCTGCTCCACTAAGGCCAGAAAGAACAAATTTAATCCCTCTTCCATATCTCAGGCTTTCAAATAAATGAATTAAGCTTTTATCTTCTCTCTGAAAGTTCTCTTTGCCAGGCTAACCACTCCTAGTCCCCTCAACTGTTCCTCCTCTGACATGGTTAAGGCTCTTCACTGATCTGGTTGTCCTCCTCCAGACACTCTCCAGCTCATAAAGGTCCTTTTTAAATTGTGGTGCCTAGAATTGTATATTGACACTCCAGAAGAGGTCTGATGAAAGCAGAGTAGAAGGGGAGTATGACCTCCCTATTCCTGAAAATTATGCCTCTTTTAAAGCAGAACAAGAAACTATTGTTATTTTTGTTTGCCACAGCATTCATATTGAGATTTATACTCAATTAATAGCCCCTCCACCCCAATTTTTTTCTTTTTTCTCTTTTTTCTCTTTTTTCTCTTTTTTCCCCAATTTTTTTCAAAATTAATTCTGTCTCATCATGTCTCCTCTAAATATATATTTGTAAAGTTGATTTTTTTGTAGCCAAGAAAAGGATTTTACACTTATACTTGTTGAATTCTTAGTAGGGACAATTAATGCCTATCAAGACCCTTTGGAATTCTCACTATCACTCATTGTGTTAACTATCTCTCCCAGCTTTGTTATCTACATGCTTGGGTGAATAGAACATAAAGGTAGGCACTTATCTAAGTCATTGGTAAAAATGTAAAAGAACAAGGAGTAGACTTCCAGAGGTACAGCCAAGATAGAAATGTAAGAAAGCATTGAGTTGAGTTCTTGCAACATTTTCCTCCAAACAACGTTAAAATAATACCTCAAATAGAATTCTGGAGCCAACAAAAAGGTCAGAGTGAGACATTCTTCTAGCCTAAGACAACTCAGGAGGCCCAGACCCACAAGAATGAAATATTAGTGATAAGACTAGATATTGGCAACAGAAGCAGCAACAACTTCAGGCATTTTCAAGACAGAGATACCAAGGGGGCCTGGCAACTAATTTAGAAGACCCACGTGATAGTCTTGAACATAGGACCAGATGCTGTTTGGTAAATTAATTGCTTATAATCACTTCTGGATCATAATTCAAGGGCAGAGAGGAGCACTTTCAGTCAAGAGGGAGCAGCAGCCCTGAAGAGCAGTATTGATTGCAAAAGCAAGGTATTGGGGCCTCTTCCCATGTAATACTAGAGGGGAGATCAGACCATATCTCTCTTGGAAGCACTGAAACTTCCAAACCCCTGGAATTAGCTTTGAAAACAGTAGTAGCCTGAAACTTAAGTCAATACCCTGCACAGCAAACCTAATTTTAACAAAAAGTTTAAGACCAAGAAATAGGGTAGATAATGAGCAATCAAGAACAATAAAAGAACCTGACTATAACAATCTACCAATGTGAAAGGAAAGATGAAAATGCAAACTCAGAAAAAAAACCATGCAAATCCTCCAAGAAAAATGTATTAGACACAAACCCAACAAAAATTCCTGGAAGGGCTAAAAAAAATTATTTTCAAAGTCAAGTAAGAGTGGTAGAGGAAAAAATAGGTAAAGAAATGAGAGTAGGATAAGAACATTCTGAAAAGAATTAGTAAAAGAGACACAAAAAATGCTGAAGAAAATAACACATTAAAAATCCAAATTGGCCAAATGGACAAAGAGGTACAAAAATTTACTGATGATAATAACTCCTTAAAAAGAAGAATTGGTCAAATGAAGAAAGAGTTACAAAATTTCACTGAAGAAAATAATCCCTTAAAAATTAGAATTGGGCAAGTAGAAGTTTTTGACTTCAGGAGCATTCAAACAACAATTAAGTAATATCAAAAGGATGGTAAGAGGAATAACTTATCAGAAATAACAACTGTCATGGAAAACAGATCAAGGAGATATAACTTAAAAATTATTGAACCATTTCAAATCCATGATCAAAAAAAAACAGCCTAGATATTATAGTTCAAGAAATTATCAAGGAAAACTACCCTGATATCCTAGAACCAGAAAATAAAATAGAAATTGAAAAAATTCACCAATCACCATCTGAAAAAGGCCTCAAAATGAATATTCCCCAGGATATTATGGTCAACTTTCAGAGCTCACAGCCCAAAGAGAAAATATGTCAAGCAGCCAAATAGAAATAATTCAAATATTATGAAACCATAGTTAGGCTCATACAAGATTTAGCAACTACCACTTTAAAGGAGAGAAGGGCTCATAGTATGACATCCCAGAAAGTAAAAGAGCTGGAATCACAATAGTAACCTACTCAGCAAAAGTAAATATAATCCTACAGAAGGAAAATTGGATATTTAATGAAATAGAAGCCTTTAAATCATTTCTGATGAAAAAACCCA
This sequence comes from Sminthopsis crassicaudata, assembly GCF_048593235.1. Classification (NCBI taxonomy): domain Eukaryota; kingdom Metazoa; phylum Chordata; class Mammalia; order Dasyuromorphia; family Dasyuridae; genus Sminthopsis; species Sminthopsis crassicaudata. The sequence goes on along the minus strand of NC_133619.1, from coordinate 77,729,679 downwards.
GAGCTTAATAGAAAAATTGACTCAAATACAAGACTCAAGAGAAGCATAAAATGAAAAACTTTAAAGAGAAAAGCAAAAGGGATTTGATAGGGATCAAACTTCTTAGTTTTCTATATGAGAAGATGATACATGTAATTTCTAAGACCTTTATCATTTTAGGACAGGAGGATTCTACAAAGAAAAAATGTAGGAATAAATCAATTATGGAAGGATGTTATTAAAAATTGGATGGGTGAGGAAGAGGGATACTCTGGGAGAAGGGAAAAGGGAGAGGAAAAATGGAAAATGTGATCTCATATAAAAGAGAACTGGAGAAGAATCTATTAAGCTTTGACTGAAACTTACAAAAGGCAGAAATTATGATTTCAGACAAAGCAAAAACAAAAATTAACTTAATTAAAATGTTTAAACAGGGAAACTGCATCTTGCTAAAATGCACCATAAACAATAAAGTAATATTAGTACTAAAGATACATGCATCAAATGGTATAGTATCCAAATCCTTAAAGGATTAAAGGATAAATTTTAGGAGGAAATAGAAAAATTATACTCATGGAAGATCTCAACTTTCCCTTCTCAAAGCTAAATAAATCTAACCATAAAATAAGTAAGAAGTTAAGGAGATGAATAAAATCTTAGACTTCTGGAGAAAACTGAATGAAAGAAGAAAGAAGTATGATTTTTTCTCAAATATACAAAGCACCTTTTCAAGAGCCATGATTCATGGCATAAAACTTCACAATTAAATGCAGAAAAGCAGAAATTTAAAGTAAATCCTTTCATATCATAATGTAATAAAAATTACATTCAATAAAGGGCTATAAAGACATAGATTAAATTAATTAGAAGCTAACTAACCTAATCCCAAAGAATGAGTGAGACAAAGAACAAAATATAAAAGCAGGCAATAACTTCATTAAAGGGAATGACAACAATGAGACAATATGCCAAAATTGTACATTGCAGCCAAAGTAATATTTTGGGGAAATTTTATATTTCCAAATGAATATATCAATAAAAGAGAGAAAAAAGCAGATCCATGAATTGGACATGTAACAACAACAACAACCAAAAACAAAACAAAACAAAACAACAACAAAAAAACAAACAAACAAAAAAAAAAAACCCACTAAGAACAGAACAAATTAAAAATCCCCAATTAAACACCAAAAATAAAATCCTAAAAAATTAAAGAAATCAATAAAATTTCAGAGTTTTTTTAAAGCCATTGAACTAATAAATAAAATTAGTTAATAAAATAGATGTCATTGACTTAGAAGAAAACCAAATTATTATCAAAAATGAAAAGAGTGAATGTACCACCAATAAAGATGAAATTGAAGAAATTCTTAGGAGTTATTTTGTCTAATTATATGCCAGTAAATTATAATCTAAATGAAGTGGATGAATATTTTAAAAATATACAAATTGTCCAGATCAACAGAAGACAAAATAAAACATTTAAATAACTTTGTCCTAAAAAAATTTTTTTAACAAATTATAAATGAATTCCCTAAGAAAATATCCTCAGGATCAGAAGGATTTACAAATAAATTTTATCAAATATTTAAGAAGTAATTCATCCTAATACTGTAGAAGCTACTTGGAAAAATAGGTAAAGTACTCCTTCCAAATTCCTTTCATGAAATATATACGGTTTTGATACCTAACACAAGGACAACAAAAACAGGGAAAGAAAACCATAGACCAATTCCCTTAATATATATTTATACAAAAAATTTAAATAAAACACCAGCAAGGAGATTACAATAATATGTCACAAAACTCATACTATATGATGGTATAGGAGTTATTTGATGAATGCAGCTCTGGTTCAGTGTTAGGAAACTATCAGCAAATAGACCACATCAATAACATAAACGACAAAAATCATATGATTCTATCAATAGATGGAGAAAAACATACTGACAAAATACAACACCCATTTCTATTAAAAGCTCTAGAAGCATTGAAATAAATGGAGTTATTTTAAAAATAAGTATTATCTATCTATTGATATAGTTGATGATATAATTTTCCTGATATTAAACCAGCCCTGCATTCCTGGTATAAATCCTTCTTGGTTATAGTGTGTTGTCCTGGGGAAAGTTGCTGTAATCTCTTTGCTAATATTTTATTTAAGATTTTTGCATCAATATTTGTATTAGAGAAATTGATCAATAATTTTCTTTGTTTTGGCCCTTCTTAGTTTAGATATTAGCACCATATCTGTGTTATAAAAGGAATTTGGTAGGACTCCTTATTCCCTTATTTTTAAAAGATTTGTATAATATTGCAATTAACTGTTCTTTAAATCTTTGGTAGTAAGTATTCACTTGTAAATTATCTGATCCTGGAGATTTTTCTTAGGGAGTTTATTATAGCTTGTCAATGTCTTTCTTCTAAAATTGGATATTATTAGTGGAGTTGTGAACCAGTCCAACCATTCTGGAAAACAATGTGGAACTATACCCCCCCAAAACTACAAAACTGTGCATATTCTTTGGCCCAGAAATACCACTACTAGGTCTGTATCCCAAACAAATCAAAAAAAAAAAAAAAAAAAAAAAAGGAAAAGAATCTTTATGTGAAAAAAATATTTATAGCAGCTCTTTTTATGGTAGCAAAGAATTGCAAATTGAGGAGACACTCATCAATTGGAAAATGGCTGAACAATCTGAGTATATGATTGTGATGGAAAACTATAGTGATATCAGAAAAGATGAACAATGGTTTCAGAAAAACCTGGGAAGACTTATGAGGTCATGCAAGATGAAATAAGCAAAACCAGAACATTATAACAAAATAACATCGACATTTTAAGGATGATCAGTTGTGAAAGGCTTAACTTCCCTAATCAAAGCAATGATCCATGATAATTCCAAAGGACTCATGTAAAATTCTAATATCCTCCAGAGAGAAAAGTGATGAAACTCTAAATACAGAATGAAACATATTTTTTAAAAAATTCTTTATTCTTCTTGGGTTTGAGGGTTTTTTTTGTTTGTTTTGTTTTTTGTTTTCTGTTTTCTTTTGCAACATGAAATATTTTTCTATAACTTCACATATATAATCATTATCAAAGTGCTTGTCTTCTCAAGAAGGGAGGAAAGGAGAAAGGAAGGGAAAGAATTTGGAACATGAAATTTTTAAACATGAATGCAAATATTTTACTTACAATTGGGAAATATTTAGTGAAATAAATAAAAATATATTTAAAGAAAGAAAAGAAAGAAAGAACAAAAAGCCAAGTATGAATTTCTAGAGTATTTCACTGGAGGCTTCTTATCTTGTTGACATTGTACCAATAAAACAGAGTAAATGAGTGAACTTAGCCATCAACACAGTAGCTATAATTAGGTTGCACATATCTATCCTTTTTATATAGGGATCCTTTTACAGAGGCATGAGCCAATTGGGAAAACTGTGCTCTATTTTATTTTTGTTTTTCATAGCTAATGTACCTAAATATGATGCAAGAGTGTTTTTCTTTTGAGTTATATGAGACTAGAAGTAGATAAAAATCTTAGTGAGAAAATGAGAAATGAGGTATAGTTAAAGATTTTCCCCTTTGTTTTTTTTTTGGGGGGGAAGAGGACAAAATGTGAACTGAATTTGTAATAGATTTATGAAATATTATATGTAAGTGATTCTTCTATATTTTAAAACTCTAGACTTAACTTAGAGCAAAAGGTTTTAATTTTTTTGTGTGTGCATAATAGACCCCTTTGACAATTTTATGAGATTTATGAACCCCTTCTCAGAATGTTTTTTTTTTCAAATAATAAAATAAAATGCACAGATTCACAAAACCCAATTAAAAAAAAGTTTTCAGAATCCAAGTTAAGAATCCCTATCCTAGAGGAACTTGAGCCAAAATAAGGCTGGTAGTGACTATGGGAGCAGCTGAAGATGGGGAAGGCAAGGAGGAAAGGTGTTTGCTTAAGTTAGGGTAACTTCCTAACTTTCCTACTAGAAAGGTGAGGGAAACTCTATTTCCTCTACCTAGCTTTAGTAATAGGATGCTATAAATAGTTTTATACATGTAGGATCTTTTGTTCTTTTTTATCTACAGGATATAAACCTAATGTGAATTGCTAGGTCAAAGGATATGTACAGTTTAGAAACATTTTGGATATAGTTCAAAATTGTGTTCTGCAGTGATTGTGCCAATTCATGCTTTACTAACAGTATAGCAATGTGCTAGTCACCCTGTAGCCTCCCTGCCAGCATTTGCTATTTTCCTTTTTTGGTTAATTTTGCCAATCTGATGGGTGTGAGAACGTCACAGTTGCTTTAGCTTGCATTTTAAAATTAGTCATTTGAGCTTGTTTTCATATGGTTAAAGATAATTTGGGTACTTTGCTGTGAAAACCGTCTATTCATATTCTTTGGCCATTACCTACTGGGGAATGATAGATTCTAATAACATGTCATTACTTCTTTAAATATTACAGATTCTCCTCTTTCATTTTAAATACTGTTAATTTTGTTGTCTTCTTTTTTCCTTTTAATCAATTCCCCCTTGATTGTTAAAATTATAGCTGAAGAAGAAACAAAAAACAGAAGAAATGATAAAGGAGATTTGAAAAAGTTTTAGAATTGTGAAGAAGAACAGAGATTAATTCAGAAAGAGGAAATCTGGGAAGATTTTAAAGAAAAGTTAAAAGAGGAAAAGACTTGAAGGAGAAAAAAGAATTTGTTTATGCTCTTAATAGGTAATTTAGTGACAGAGTTATGCCTGGAAAATAGGTCTCTTGACTCTTAGTCCCATGCTTTTCCCAATATATCATAGTGAGTGTTACTCACCATGTTACTCAATGACATCCAACTATAAATCAATCTCAATCAAGAATAGGGATCAGATCTCATCCTAAATCTTTTTTTTAATAGAAACACAGTAAAAACTTATAATAAATCCTCTTGCTTCTGGAGCATTTAAATTATATTAAAGTTCAGGTGATGAACAATATCAACTCCAATTTCATTTCTTTAGTCTCTGCTATATATAGAACATTGTCCTACACTGGGGGAGAAATAAAGACATAATCCCTAGCCTTATAGAGTTTATAATTTAATAGGGAGATAGTCACAGATTTAAATAACTACATAACAACATGTCCCTTAAAACTCTAAATACTGTAACTCTGGTAACCTTCATTAATTTCCCCAGGTTCATTTCCAGGTGCTGTTTTGGGTACACTCCAACCCAATTTTCTTACTAGAACAGCATTCTTCTTACAAACCCTAGAATCCAAAAACAAAAGCATTTCCTTGAGATGAAATCATGATAATATCAAGAGAAAGTCAAACAGATAATTCTGCTTCTAAATACAAATGGGCACAACATTTTATATTTCAAAAAAAAAAGGCCATCATAGAATAGAAAGTGAGGGAAGGGCTCTCAAATTGTGAGGAAACCGTCCACCATCCCCTCCCCTATCTCATCTCCTTTCAGTATATTATTAGTGGCCAGTACACAGATCTCTTTCAGTCCCTTGGGGATAATGTGTCTGAGCTTTGTAGAGCAGCTGCTAATTCCCTCAAAGTAGAGTCAATCTTTTGGTTCTTTTTATTTTCTACAACCTGAACATACTAAAAATGGCTTATTCATCTCCCTGCTCAGTCCAACAACATCGGATTTCTCTAGTTTGGATCTATCTCTATCCGCTATAGCTAAGGACCTTCCTCCATCCTCCATCCAGAAAGTTCTTCAAATCTTACTTTCAATCTCTTTCTTTTCTTTCTTCTCCAATTCTAGCATTCTGAGTCAATCCTGCATCCGGGTACAATGTCCAACAGGATTTTGACATCTTGGGCTTCTTCTAATGAATGAGCATCCCCATGCCTCCCTATTTGGGGCACTTGAAGTCATGTAGGATAGTTCCAATTAAGGACTACTTATCCCTATTACATCCATAATACAAAAGGGATCTTATTAAGTGTGTAGGAAAGATGGAAAGACACAAAGTACAAGACTGAGGAATAAAAGAATCATTTCAAATGGGAAGAGGGAAGGTTGGGAAGGGATAGTCAGGGAAGGCAGAGATAGCATTTGAATTGGGTCTTACATTATGGGTAATGTAAGATCAACATTATCCCTGACACTTCAGCAGCATCAAAATGGTTAAGCAGACAAGTGCTTGTGTAGAATCTGTCATGTTTGCAAATACCCAATTACACCCTCCTTCACACCCATGCTTGCCTTTTAGTTGGAGGGAAAAATGCATCTGTACCTCATTATCTATGCAAAAACAACAGGTGCAAAATTCAGAGGCCACTCTGGAGACATTCAGGCCAAAGAATGTACGTTAGTGTGCAGTGCCCACCGACTTGGCATTTTGCTGCTGATCTTCTGTTGAGATGTGCTGGGAATTAGTCCATGAGCCCAGCTTCTCTCCCAGCAAGAGCAGGTGGTCCCACCTACTCCTCCCTTGAACACAAGACAAAAGGCAGCTGGAAGGGCATCTAATGAAGAGCTGGTTCATGCCCAATTTGTTTTTACAACCTCCTGACAAGTCACTTGCAAAGCCTAGAAATATATATCACAGCCAAGACAACACCCATACCCACACCCACACTCACACCCTCCCCCACACATATATATATATATATACACACACATACACATACATACCCCATATATACAAATATCTATATATACCCATATACTTACACATATTTGTATGTATATATAAAACATTATATAGAGAGATATACATACATATATAGATATATATATATATATATATATACACATATATATATATATCCCTCACTGTACAAGTCCTGATATAATATCATTACCTTGCCAGAGAGGAAATTTTTACAGTAGAGGTCCCCACTTAAGAAATATAAAATGATGGAAGGTTCCCATAGCCCTCTTCCTGTGCTAGCCCTGAAATGATGCCCTGTTTTTCAATTTTTTTGTTATGAAAGTGGAACCCCAAAGTAAGCAGAATTTAATCTTGTGCATCAAAAAAGTAGCAATAGTAACAGCATAGAGTACAAATGCTATATATACAAAAACCTTTTTGCTTTGCCATCTCTGTTAAGGCACAATAATTAGACTCCAATCTAATACCCATAGAATGATATCTTTGTCTGTATTCAAGCAAGATGAATTTTTTTAACGAGTTTGATTTACTTCCTCATTGAGAAACTAAAATAGCTCTGTGTGAGTGTAACTCTCCTCACTGGCAGTCAGATCTTTTTCATCCATTCATCATTCATTCATTCATTTATTCATCAGTCATTCATTCACTATTTCAACATTTATTGAACACCTAGAAGGCAGAAGGCTCTGTGCTTGGGAAAGGGAAAAAGAGATAAATAAATGACGATAAATTAAATATGTCCCTACCCTCAAGATGTTTACAGTTTAGTATGGGAGATTAAACATGTACACAATGAACTAAAAATATAAATCAGAATATGGCAACGGTCTTAAAATATCAAGTGTCACAACATATGTTCAGCACTTTATACACCTCAAAACACCATATAAATACTAGCTAAGAGAAGGAATAACCTAATACCAGTTTTTCCCTCAATAAAATGGGCAATAACAGTAATTCTTACACAGGGCATAAGGATCAAAAGAAAATAATGTAAAATGAAAATGTGTTATTGCAAACCTTAAAATATTATATAAATTCTAATGTTATTTTATATCATAATTTTAGATGTTTCCTAATAGACTGTAAGCTCCATTTTTAATGAATTTTTATATCCCTCAGACTGGCATAGTGCTCTGCACACAGTAAGCTGGATTGTAAAGTCTTTTCCAGCTCTAAAACCTATGATTCTATGATCTTAGGCACTTAATAATTGTTTTCTGAACTGAGTTGAAAAGATCAATAGGATTTCCACTAGCAATGGTATAACTGGAAGGAGGGAGGGAAAGGCATGAGCAAAGATGCAAAGGAAGAAAAGTACAGGGCATGTTCAGCAAATGCACTGGGAACATTATTTTTTAGAAGTTGATGGAACTGGTATTGAATGTATTGAGTGTGAAAAGCCAGTGGAACATATGAGTAGGGATATCCAGTTGACAGATAGAAGCCCAGAAAACATTCTGGGGATGGAGATAGAGATTTGAGAGCCTTTTCCCTGGGAGAAGATATAAAGAGAAAAATAGAAGATAAGGAGCAGAGACATTGGGACAGTCTATAAGTCACAGATGGATACAGAGGAATTACAATTAGAGTTACAGGAGGAGAAGTTAGAAGGATGTAGTATTATCTGAGAACTCGGAAGAAGATTATTTCCAATGGAGCAATATTGGTAGAGTGGTAGAAGGAGAAACCAACTTGTAAAAAGTTTAGAAGCAAGTGAATGGTGGTGAAGAGGAGGCAGTAAGTGGAAGGCTCCTCTTTTGAGAATTTTAATAATGAAGAAAGACTTAATGAAGAAAGACTTAATGAAGAAAGATTGGGCAGTGGCTCAAAGAGGAAGTAAGAATTCAGGGTAGTATTCCTGCAGCTGACCAAGAAACGTTGATTTGAAGATGATGTGATATAGTAAAAAAGAATCCTCAAAACAGCAATTCAGAGAAAATGAAATTTTAAAAAGCATTAGGGTTTTCAGTCCATGTGTAGATCAATGTGTTGTAGTAGAAAGAATGATGGATTTGAATTTGGAGGACATAGTTCAAGTATTGACTCTGCCACTTACTATGTGACTCAGTTAATTTCTTAGTGCCTCAGTTTCCTCTGTAAAATGGGAAGGTTTGATTAAATGACCTCAATAGCCTTTTCTAACTCTAAGTCCGTGATTCTATGAAAATATTCTTGATTTTTCTTTTTTAAGATGTACTCAGTGCCAAAAGTATACCAAAAACAAAACCAAACAAAATAAAACAAAACAAAATTTAAAAAAACAAGGCCCAGGCCACCCAGGTGGGGATGATAGGGACAACTAAAATCAAGTTCCCCTTTCTGTGTCCGTTTTGTTGTGACAGAGTAGCACACTAGGGATCAAGCGGCCTTCAGTATCTCTCCATTCCTGTCACAGGCAATTATTGTTTTACTCTTCACTCTAATCTTTCTTCCCCAATTACTGCCTCCTACATTAAAGAATCAGAGGTCCTAAATGGAAGGTTAGCTGGAGAGTCAACACTGCGTAGACAGATGGGTCAATAGTTCTTCCTTAATGGGATTTCTCTCACTCCCTACTTCTTCAAGATGCCATTCACAGACAGAGGGGCCAGTCAGCCGCATCTGCTTTTAAAGTCAAATGCAAAATGGGGCAGGAGGACCTGCTCTGTAGTGTGTTGGCTCTGGCTCTCTTCATGTGAATGGGGACAGCCTTTTACTGGTCCCTCCCTTGAGATACCTACAATCCCCTATTCCCCTCACTCTACTCTGTGCTCCAAGTGAGGGAGACAGGGAGAGAGGAAACAAGGGAAGAGAGAAGTAGCAAAAGCAGATAGAGAAGAGAGAGTGCCAGAGGGAGAAGGGGGGAGAGGAGAGGGCAGGGAAGGAAGGGAGAAGGGAGAGAGGTGAGATAGGAGAGACAAACAGACAGAAAGACTGAGACAGACAGAAACACAAAGAGAGGGAGAGGGAGAGGAAGAGAGGGAAAGAGAAAGAGAGAAACAGAGAAGAGAGAGAAACAGAGACAGAGATAGAGACAGAGACAGAGAAAGACAGAAAGAGAGAGAGAAGAGGAGAAAGACAGAGAGAGACAAAGATGGAGAAGAGGAGAAAAGACAAAAAGAGAGAGAGGCAGAGAAACAAAGAGACAGAATCAGAGAGACAGAAACAGAGACAAAGACAGACAAAGAGACAGAGAAACAGAGAGAGATAGAGATACAAAGAAACAGAGAGACAAAGAGACAGAGTCAGAGAGACAGAAACAGAGACAAAGACAAAGAGATAGTCAGAGACAAGCAGATAGAGACAAAGATAGACAGACAAAGAGACAGAGAGTCAAAAAGAGACAGAAACAGAGACAGAGACAAAAAGAGTTAGAGAGATACAATGACACAAAGAGACAGAAAAGCAAAGAGACAGAGAAACAAAAAGACAATGAGAGAGTTAGATAAAAAGACAGGCAGAGGAGAGGAAGATGAGGGAGGAGAAGTAGAAAGAGAAGAGAAAGAAAGAGAAGAGAGAGGAGAGGGAGGATAGAAAGAAGGAAAGAGAAGAGGAGAGAGAGAAAGAGAGAAAGTAATAGACAGACAAAGAGAGAGAGAGAGAGAGAGAGAGAGAGAGAGAGAGAGAGAGAGAGAGAGAGAGAGAGAGAGAGAGAGAAACACCAGCTGAGCCCTTGTTTCAAATGTCAACCTAAAGGGAGGATAAGCTCACCCTGGCATACACACCAGCCAATAAGATGTTAAATATTAAACCTCCCAGCAACCTGCCACTGCTGAACATGGCCATTTCATTATGCAGTCTTCTCTGGGCTTAAGAGAAAGAGATCATATCTCTTCAAGAAGCACACCACAGAGATTTGCACTCAGCCTCCTCTACACCAGGGAAGTCTTCAAAACTATTCAATCTGTCTAAATCCCATCCATCTTTAATGTCATCGTCTACATTTTCTCCTCTTCTCTTCTTTCAAAGCAGCAAAAAGGAAAATGTCACTGCAATTGGGGCCAATTCAAAAGCCAGGCTTTTTAGATATATATTGTATTTTGATTCCCATCTCCCCTTGCCTCCAGTCTCCCTATACTTAAAAAAAAAAAATTGTACCCAGTCTCTTCAGCAGTCCTGCTTCCATCACTTTGCCTTTCTGCCTTTCTTCCTTTATTCTGTACTTTCTTTTTGCCTCCTTTTCTACAGCATAGAATCATGGCAAAGGAGACGAAAGGGACTCGCCATCTTAGCCCAAACTCCTCATTTTCTTGATCCTATTCTTTTGTTAAAAGGGTTAATTGACTTGTCCCAGGTCATGCAATCATTAAATAATAGAAATGGGGTTTGGACCTGTTCCTTTCACTACAAATCTGGAGCTTCTGCTTCTTAGCTTTTGTGTGAATAGGTATTCTCTTCATCCCGACATCCTATTTATTCTAATTGCATTAGAGGGAGGATTTTCTATCACCCACAAATCAAATTCTGTGGATGGAATCATAAACCAGGCAGTTGGGGGGAGGGAAGCCTTCTGGCCTTATTTTTTTTTAATCTCTAAAAATGAGAAAGTAATCAGATTCAAATAAGTAATAAGTAAAAAAGTAATCCATTCAAAATAAACGGGATCGTCCAAAAGTGTGGCTGGCTGGCTGTTATGGTTTTTTTCCGATTTCCCCTTTCTCCTCCCCTCCCAACACAAACCACCTCACCCTAAATAAAGACTCTAAGCCACGAAGGGCAGGTGGCAGTTTAGATGAAGATGGCAGTCGGCATACCTGCCTGACAGCCACTCTCTCATCTAGGAATATAGAGCTGATGCACTGATTGATACCTGAGGGAGAGGCTGTCATCCCGCAGGACACACGCGAGAGATAAGCGACTCAATCAGTGTCAGACCTGTCCTGCCATAACATCGCTGTAAATCACTTTGGTTAAAGATTTGAGCCTGCAAAATCGGAGAGGGGAAGGAAAGTCTCAGAAAACGTGGTGGGGAGAGCATCAGTGGGCTGGGCTCTCTGCTTACAGTCAGCTCAGCCTTAGCAGGGAAGAAAGGGAAATAAGCAGTTCCTAAAAACCTCCTCCTTTGCCTTTTCAAATAGAATTAAGATTCCCGTCTTCCTTTGCTTGGGTGGATTTTCAGAGATTTAAAAAAAAAAAAAAATCCCAAAGACTCCAGTGGAAATCCACTGTGTGGGAGGGAGGGAGAGGTGGAGGGTGGAGGAGAATTTCTTATTGACATCACTGCCTGGCTCTTCCCCTCCTCCAACTCTGGGAGAGGAGAAGCTAGTTTTGCCTGGTAAAGAAAACAATAATCAAAGCCTCAGCATTTTAATGAGGAAAGATTTCCCCAATTTTCAAGCTGCCTTGAGATTGGGCTCCAGCAGCTCCAAACCGTGCAGCCAATTTGATTAGCAGCTACCAAACCCATTTTAGAGATTGCTTTTCAATGTATTTTAATTAAGCATTAAAAACAAAAAACTCCACCACCACAACTCACAAGTCTCTTTTTTTCCCCCTGGGGACAGAATAGGAAGAAGAAGCCTTAGGTTGGAAATAATGAACGGATTAGTAATTAATTAATTGCTGGAAGGGGCGGGTAGAGCAGTCTATGGCTCCTTGCTGCTTTCTTCCTCTGCTCCCTCTCTCTCCTAAGATCTCTTTCTTGCTTTAATTAATTTTTTTGCTACCTCGGCACTTCTTTTATCAAATATTCAAATAAATTAAACAAATGGAGTACACACAGCTCCAAGTACTCAATAGGGCTTCGAATTGGAAGCACAATCCTGACTTACGTTTGTATTAGCTCTGGATGCCCAGAAGCTTTCTCTGACATCCACTGAGACTCCAAAGGACACTTATAAGCACCTTGCTAATTTTCTTTCCGGGATGCCCAGTTTAAAAAAAGGAGGCGAACCCAAGTGGGCCCTGGTTTACAAGGGATTGGTCCTGGAAAACAACCGGGAACTCTGGATCTCTCCCTTTTCCAACTTGATTCATTCACACCCAGATTCTCATTCCCCAATCCCTCCTCTGAACCTTTGCTACAGTGGTGAATCTCTTCTTGTTCCATGATCCAGCTGTTTTATAAGCCACTGGCTCAGGGGCAGACATATTCTATTAGCTGCCAATTTTCTCTGTGCTTGGCAGAATGGTGGGGATTACAGTTGGCTCTCTCACAATTGAACAAGTAAGGGGGGGGGAAGAAATCCAACTACTTCCCCTCCCCCAAAACTTTGCCCTTGCTCTAGGAAGACGCATACCCTGTACCAGCCTTCTTTCCTCCAAGAGGCTACCTTTTCTGAGCCCTGGAAGTTGTATAAAATTAGTGCTCCATTCCATCTAACTCTATTCAAACTGGACAAGTCACATAACCTTTATAGGACTTAGTTTTCTCATCTATCAAATGGAGGAGTTGGACTTCATTACCTCCAACATTTCTTTCACCTCTGTATCTATGACTCGATGATCTCAAGAGATGCAATCTTAGAGACAATTAACAGGGCATCCAGCTCACTAATAGATATGTCTGAATCCTGGATGAAATAGCATTTGAATCTAACCTCAAGAGGGGAGTTTAGGAACTTCTATATGCCTAGAAAGAGCTATTTCTTCTCAGAATGAATTATTAGTTACATCACTGTGATGACAGTCTTAGAGTTGAAGTACTTAGGAGAGGCAGCTTGCATTGGCTTTTTTTTAATATAAATTCTTTTTTAAATTTATTTTTTATTAAAGCTTTTTACTTTTCAAAACATTTGCATGGATAATTATGTAATATCAGCCCTTGCAAAACCTTGTGTTCCAGTTTTCCCTCCCCCCCTCCCCTAGATGGCAAGTAGTCCCATATATGTTAAACATGGTAGATATATATATATATATATTAAATCCAATATATGCATACATATTTCTACAATTATCTTGCTGTACAAGAAAAATAAAATCAAACCAGAAAAAATGTTGAAGAAAATAAAACAAATGCAAGCAAACAACAATAAAAAGAGTGAGAATGCTATGTTGTGAACCACACTCAGATCCCACAGTCCTCTCTCTAGGTGTAGATGGTTCTTTTGATCACAAGACCATTGGAACTGGCCTGAATCACCTCATTGTTGAAGAGAACCATGTCCATCAGAATTGATCATTGTATAATCTTCTTGTTGTCTGGTATAATGATCTCCTGGTCCTGCTCATTTCACTCAGCATCAGTTCATGTAAGTTTCTCCAGGCTCTGAAATCATCCTACTGATCATTTCTTACAGAATATAATATTCCATAACATTCATACACCATAACTTATTCAGCTATTCTCCAACTGATGGACATCCATTCAGTTTCCAGTTTCTTGTCACTACAAAAAGAGCTGCCACAAACATTTTGCACATACAGGTCCCTTTCCCTCCTTTAAGATCTCTGGATATAAGTCCAGTAGAGACACTGTTGGATCAAAGGGTATGGACAGTTGATAACTCTTTGAGCTAGTTCCAAATTGCTCTACCGAATGGTTGGATCCGTTCACAATTCCAACAGTGTTTAAAGGAAGTTGAATAATAGTTGACATTTACAGAGCCTTCTAGGTCTACCAAGCATTTACACAATCTCATTTGAGCCTTCCAACAACCCTATGAGGTAGGTATTACAGGTATACTCCATTTCAGAGTGAGGAAACTGAGGCTTATGGAAATTAGGTGACTTTTCCATGATCACATATCTTAAATCCAATTCTTTATGATTCCAAGTCATAAATTCAATCAGAGTTGGAGACTGAAAGGGGCAAGAGTGAGTTCAGTTTTGAAATGAGTTTTTCCAATACTATTGAGCAAAGATTTTGTCAAGACCAATAAAAACAGAATTGTTTTGCAGTGGCAAATTGAACTTGGATAATTTCTTGTCAAGGAATTCAATAATACTGAGTTTCCCATTGATAAACAGAGGCAGGCTGGGAAAGCATAGTAAAGGAGGAATAAGTTAGCAGTCTCACTGATTGAACAGGCAAGAAAAAAAAAAAAGTCTTTAAGATACTGAAACAAAGAAGAGTCCCTTGGAGTTTCAGAGGTGATTTCAAGTTCAGGATAGTCTGCTTCAGAAAGGAATCACTCAGGCTTTAACTAGAAAGTTCTGTTTATCTCAGGCTTTGTATAATCTAGAAAATTGGAGAGCTTCCTATTTTATAAATTAAAGAACTCAGTGGCTCACAGAACAGACTTCAAACAAAGAATCTTGGAAATAGTCATATGAATGGTTTAATATGATTATCAACAAAAGTAAGGTAATAATACTAAATCCGATGGCTGGTTCTATCCAGCTGGTCCTATCCAGCTGTTTCAACTGGGGAGTGATCAATGAATTGAGTGGTCAGTCAATAAAATGCCACGTCCTACCTGCTGTGTGAACTAATCAACACCAGGGGGAGTTCTGGGGCAACCTCCAAGTTCTTGAGGTCTTTTTGGTCATGAGAATATTGGACTATTACTTTTCTCTGGGATCTTCCCCTCTCTGTGGGTGATGTCCTATTATGTAGGTTAGTGTGACCAATCCAGGCAAATCGATAACTCAGGCTCTAGCTAATTAGCTACATTCTCTTTCTTGTCAATCAAAGTTGTTCAGTCATTTTTCAATTGTTCTGATTCTTTATGACCCCATTTAGAGTTTTCTTGGCAAAAATACTGGAGTGGTTCACCATTTCCTTCTCCAACTCATTTTACAGATGAGGAAACTGAGGCAAATAGGGTTAAATAATTTGCCCAGGATCTCATAGTAAGTGTCTGAGGCCATATTTGAACTCAAGATGAGTATCCATTGAACTACCTAACTGCCCTTGTCAATCCAAACTCAAATCATTTGCATCGGTGAATTGCTAAATTCCATTAGGTTAAAAGAAAAGGGAGGGGGATAATAAAGCAAATGGCAGGCACCTATTTCAGGAACAACCATCATCTACACAACTAATTTTTTTAATAGCTTTTTATTTACTAGATCTATGCATGGGTAATTTTATAGCACTGACAATTGCCAAACCTTTTGTTCCAATTTTTCCCCTCCTTTCCCCCACCTTCTCCCCCAGATAGCAAGTTGACCAATACATGTTACATATGTTAAAGTATAAATTTATAAATTCCTTGGCTGATACCTCTATTAGTGAAACAACAATCCAAGTACAAGGGTAAGAAGCAGTTAGAGAAAAGGCACCAACTCCTTCCAATAAGTCAAAATTTCCCTGAACTTGAAATATTTCACTGTGTTAAAATTAATCATTTTTAGATCTCCCTGCTTTTGGCTTCCTCTGTCAATTTTCTCCATCAATCCTGTAGATATAGGTATACATGTCCAAACAGTTATTTTGCTGTACAAAAAGAGTCGGACTTTGAAATAGTGTACAATTAGCCTGTGAAGGAAATCCAAAATGCAGGCGGACAAAAATAGGGGTATTGGGAACTCTAGCAGTGGTTCATAGTCATCTCCCAGAGTTCTTTCCCTTGGTGTAGCTGGTTCAATTCATTACTGCTCTATTGGAACTGATTTGATTCATCTCATTGTTGAAGAGGCATCCACCAGGCATCCATTGATCATCATATAGTATTGTTGTTGAAGTATATAATGATTTTCTGGTCCTGCTCATTTCACTCAGCATCAGTTCATGTAAGTCTCTCCAAGGTCTTTTTGAAATCATCCTGTTCGCAACTAATTCTTGCTAGCTTTCTTTAATGAATTGAAATAGACAGTTCAAATGTTTATACAAACTTCCCATCTCCCACTGATACAAGTCAAGTCAAGAAACATTTATTAACAGATTGCTATGTGCTAGTCATGGATAAAAGCATAAAAAAGATAGCCTCTGTCCTCAAGGAGCTTACATTCTAATGAAGGAAGAAAATATTTTAAAAAGAGCTGAAAAGGGCAAGAAAACAGGACAAAGTACCTGTGCATATTGGGGAAAATGCAGAAAGGAAAAAAAGATGTGGCTTATGTGGTCACTTTTCTTAAAATGGAAATTCTGAAAGGAAGTGACCAATCAGATAAAAAGGCTACAGGGAACTATGATAGATTTGGTTCTTCTCAGTGATCCAAGATGATCTCAATAAACTTTGGATGAAAAATGTCAATCACATCCAGAGAAAGAACTTTGGACATTGAATGTAAATCAACACGTACTATATTCACTTTTTTTTTCTTCTGTTTTTTTTTTCTCATGGTTTTTCCCTTTTATTGTGATTGTTCTCTCCCAATATGATTCGTATGGAAATATGTAAAAATAAATGTACATGTATAACCAAAAATGTAGCTTTACATGTAACTGAAAAAATATAAAAATTTAAAAAGAAGCTGCAGGGGCAGAATGAATTTTCAGGATAAGAGGACTAACCTAGTGGAGAAAATCCAGAGAGTCAAAAGTAGAGCTCAGGGAGGAATGATACAAAGAACAGTGGATTTGAAACACTCACATAATCCATACCATTGGATGCTGGGCATTGAAAAGCTGCAATTCTTACTCATTACTCTAAATGCACAACTAAGTGGATAGAATGCCGGACTAGAGTTAGAAAGCCTCATTTTTCTGAGTTTAAATCCAACCTTAGACATTTATTAATTGTGTGACCTTGGACAAGTTATGTGCCTCAGTTCCTCATCTGTAAAATGAATTGAAGAAGAATTAGTTTCAACTAAACTAAACAAATGAACAAAAAATTAATTCAGCAGAGATCTTGAACCTACCCTGTTTGCTCCTGGATTAAATTTGACCTGCCAATAGCCCTGAAATTATATCACCGCTGCTTCTTCATTGGCTGATACCTCTATTAGTGAAACAGCAATCTAAGTACAAGGGTAAGAAGCAGTTAGAGAAAAGGCACCAACTCCTTCCAATAAGTCAAAATTTCCCTGAACTTGAAATATTAAAATTAATCATTTTTAGATCTCCCTGCTTTTGGCTTCCTCTGTCAATTTTCTCCATCAATCCTGTAGTTATAGGTGCTCTCGACCATGATTATGCCCAGGACTCTGTGAGAGGGTGTGGTGTTATACAGAAAATTGTTAGGTTTACAAAAAAGCTCAGAAGAGTAGGAAAAACACATGGGCCCTCAACTACTTTTACCAAGGAGAATTTCTTTTTCCTTACTTCCTACAATATAGCAGTAAGCTTAAAAAATGTAAGCACATGTTTAGATGAGACCCCACTCCCAGATATAGATTCCTGTGAAAAGCAAATCTGGGAACACCCTAAATGTTCTCTCTCTTTCCTGATATCAGCTAGGTCCAGGCACATTGGCCTATGTTTACCTTCATGGCTGTCATAGAGGCTAATTTGATCCAGACTTGTGAGCAATGGAGCTTCAAATCTCAGTAGATGCATTAGTTGGAGGACAATACCAGTAGCAGCAACACACTTCTGGTTTAAGACACCGGAAGCTCCCTTATGTCTCCAGAAAGAAGCAGTCCACAAATGATTGGAGTAGTACATGGGATTAATTTAGACCCCCAAATACAGACACTCCCATAGTGTCATAGTTAGGAAGCCCTGATTTGAATTTAAATGGTCAGCTGAGGTCTTTTGTAAGAAACTAGAGCTTATTAACTCTTCTTCCAAGTTGCTAATCTCAAAGGAATCTCCAACCCTTCAGTACAAGACAGGGCTAGTTATAAAGCATTAGCCACCTGTTTTCAATTGGGTGGAATGAATCATCAGGGATCAGTATGAACTTTTTTTTGTTTCTAAGTTAAATGAACACCAGAATCACCACCATTGTTCCGGCCGGTGTTGAAATCTGGCACAGGCCCCATACTCAGCCTTCCTCTGGGACAAGGTTTCCAAAGCTATAAGACATAACAGTCATTAAGAGTCACTATCTCAAGACTACCTGAAGCTTTCTGGATGTTTTAAGGAGCCAAGCCTATTTGGAGGGCAAAACCAATTCTATGAAAGTTTGTGAGTCTTTAAGAGAGCCAAGGGAGGGAAAAAATTGCCTACAGGCCAATAGGAAGTTAGGACCAAAAAAGACTGTTGGCTTTCCATTGCCCCAAGGAAACAGTGAATTATTAAACAGCTGCAGTTTATTAAAAATTAATTGCAAAAGATCATAAGCTTTAAGGCTGGAAGAGATTAAAGCCAATTTATTTCAACATGGATTAAGCATCTACTGTGTACAATGCTGTGTGCTAAATGCTTGTGATACAAACAAAATAGACTACTCTGTATTCTACTAAAGTGATAAGGGGAATTCAACATTTACACAGAGGATTAATGGAAAGTATATATAAAGTAATAAAAAAATTTAAGGGGTAGAAAATAATAATTAGGTAGACCAATTAAATAAGTAGAAAATATATACAAGTAAAAATCCAAGGTAATTAGGGAGAGGGCACTAAGGTAGATTCAAGGATGCTGGTAAATTCTTAACTGCAAGCTCTCTGAAAATGTACACTATATTTTTAGTTTAATTTGTATATTAGCATTTTCTTCATCCCTTTTAAAAGTCTAGATAATTTTTAAAAATACTATAATAATTTGTAGCATGTGTTAATTTCTGAGGTCCAAAAATTCACATTGAAAATTTGAACAGTTGGGTTCCAGAACATGCCACCTGTGCTACTCTATGAAGGAAATTAAAGAGCCTAAGGGGAAAAGTTGAGAAAGGAGTTCATTCTAGAAATGGGGGCCAGCCAGTGCAAAAGTACAGGCATAGTCTATGCTTAGAGATCAAATTTTGCTAACTCGGGACTATGGCCAGACTTTTTCTTGAGAATAGTGTCCCATGTTGAGTTGCTTAAAGAAACACATTAAAAAAAAATGAACCTCTGACAAATCAAAAGGAATGGAGGAATCCTTTAAAAATATAAAGTATCAAAACTAACAAAAAGTCAGTTAGAAATCTTAAGTACTCTAATCTCAGAAAAGGAAAAAAAACTGGCTTTCAAGAAACTATCAATGGATTCACAGGAAAATTCTATCAAATTTTTTAAAAGACTTGTATTTATGTTATACAAATTTTCTCAAAAAATAGAGATAAAAAGCTCCCTACCAGAATCCTTTTTGAAACAATAATTCAGAGAAATATAAAGCATAGGACAACAAAAAAGCAATATCATTAATGAATGTTCACTTGAAAAGTTTAAAGAAAATCCTGTCAAACAGACTCTAGCAAGTTATCAAAAAATATCTCTGAAAATATTTTAGTTTAATATGCATTTCTATCCCCTTTAAAAGTCTAGATAATTACAAAAAATAATATAATGATTTGTAGCATTTGCTTATTTCTGAGGTCCAAAAACTCACATTGAAAATTTAACAGTTGGCTTCCAGAACATGCCACCTGTGCTATGCTTTGAAAGAATTTAAAGAGCTTGTATTTATACCAAGGAAAACAAGGATGGTATATAACATTAGGAAAATAATTAACAGAAATTTAAAACAGAAATATTCAAACCATGGACTTATTAATTGATGTATAAAATGTTTGAAAAAATAGAATACCTCTTTATGCTAAAAAAAAAAAACTAACACTAAAACCTATGAAGTATAAGGTATAGAGGGATTCTTTAAATATCATGAAATACATTTCTTATTATACTAAAAACAAGTATCATATTCAATGAAAATATATTAAATCCTTTTCCAACAAATACAAAGATGCCTACTCTCCCCACTATTGTTTGAAACAATTCTGGAAATGCTAGCAATAATAAGACAAGAGAAAGAAATTAAAGGCATAAAGATCTGCAAAAGGAAATGATGATATGATCACTTGGAAAAACCTAGAAAATTAGATACAAAACAAAACTACTAATTGCAACAGTAGCTTTGCAAAGTTGCAAACTAGACACACTAATATATTACTGCTAGAGCTGTGGTACAATGTGTACAAACATTCTGGAAAACAACTTGGAATTATGCAAACAAAATGACTAAAACGTCCGTAGATCTTTGGCCAATAGATTCTTAGTTTATACTCCAAGAAGGCCATTGATTAGGAGAAAGTTCCCATCCACACCAAAGTATAGCTAGCAGAATTTTTGTGATAGTAAGATTAAAGTACATTAGTTTAAAAAGGTCAACATTTCCCACTGCATCCAGGGCATCCCCAGTCTTCTGATCCATATCTAGCCACTGGACCCAGATGGTTCTAGAAAAGAAAGTGGGCTTGGTGACCTTGCCCAGCCCTCTCTCCCTCAAATCCAATTCACTTGCATGGCATGACATCACCTCCCTGAATTCTTGGCTTTCTTTGAAAACAAAGGCCAAATAACAATAACAACAGCAAGAAACTGGAAACAAAGCAGATGCCCAACGACTGGGGAATGGCTAAACAAATTTTGGTACATGGGTATAATGGAATATTAGTGTGCTATAAAAAATGATGAATGTGATGAATTCAGAAAAACATGGATAGATCTATATGAATTAATACAGAATGTAATAAGCAGAGGCAGAGAACAATATACACATACTCCAACAATGTAAAAAGAAAGAACCATACATGTAAAAAAAATTAAAATAAATGTTCCAAAATTATATAGAACAAGCATAGATTGAAATAAGAAATATGGGAAGATACTTTGTAGCGTGCTGTTGTCTCCAGATGCTGCCGATCGCTCTCTGGGAAGAGATCTGCTGTGTCAACTCAAATCTCTTGGACAGATTCTTCTTCCTGTAGAGTCCTTGTCCTGTAGAGTCCTGTAAAGAACCATTGTCTCCAGACAGTTGCCGCTAACTGTCGTGCAGAGAAGTGACTTCCCTTCCTGCAGAGAGCCCCGTCAAGCCTAATGTAGCGCAGAGACTTCTTCTATCTCTGGAGTGCTGTCCTCTTTTATCCTCCCAGAGAATAGGCGTGGGATAATGCAAGGGCTTCTGGGAAGAACCACTTCAACCAATGAGCTTGCTCCTCCCAAGCACACAAGCTCTTCCTTAGGAATTCACAAGTCAAACTACCAGGAAAGGCCAGAACTAGAGAATTGTTAAGTACCGACTTAGCACTTAGTAAGAACCTAATATCTCATTATTTCATTAGCACTTAGTAAGAACCTAACATCTCCCCCTTTCTTTTGATTTAGAACATAGGGTGGTCATAACCTTGAAACATAAATCCATCAATATCGGAGGCATTACACATAATTACATAGATTACATAAGCACATAGTAACATAGTAACATAATACATGCTAGAAGTATATAACAAATAACATGATCAAATAATCATAAATTGAAAATTTATAAATGTCCATAAGTCCATTGTCCATTAGTCTCATCCTGTGTTAGAAAATCCAATGATTCCTACTGGTTTTTAAAGTTCTTTAACAGTCTTCTTATTAGCCATGCTCTTTCAGTGTCAGATGTTTCTTAGATTTTCTCCTTTACTTTGAGGTCTTTCTCTTTTTCTGTCTCTCTCTGATGGACAAGGCGAATACGACTCGTTGGCACCCATCTGATTCCTTCTCCTGCTGAAGAAATACAAGCAAACCCTCTCCCCCAGGCAGTTAACCTATCTGGTCCCTTCCATTCACCACTTTCTGGGTCTCTCCACATCACCTGGCGATTATCTAAGGACAGTGGAGATGCTCGCACTGGACACTGCCCTTCTGGTGGGTTATAAAACCTGTCTGCCGGAGCCAGTGCATCTTGGTCAAAAATTAGAAAATTAATGGTATAGAGAACTAAATTTAGAAGTTCTCTAGGGTTACCCGTGGCTCCCCCTTTCTTTTGTTTTTGGAGGAGTGTCTTAATATCTCTATTTCTTCACTCTACTATTGCCTGCCCTTGAGGTTTAAAGGGTATGCCCATGGTATGTAAAATCTTATATTGTGCACAAAAGTGTGTAAAATGTTTGGACGTATATGCAGGTCCATTATCTGTTTTTATTGCTTGTGGCACACCCATAATTGTAAATATTTGTATAAGAAATTCAGTGGACACTCGGGCTGTCTCTTTTGCTGCTGGCATTGCAAATGTGAATCCTGAAAAGGTGTCTACCATGACGTGGATAAAAGATAAACGACCAAAAGATTTATAATGGGTCACATCCATTTGCCAGATTTCATTGGGTCTCAAACCACGAGGATTCTTCCCTGGAAGGAGTATAGGAGCATGGAAAGGAAGACAAGCTGTACAGCTTTTTACTATGCTCCTAGCTTCCTCTCTTGTGATTCCAAATTGTAAACGTAAAGCTCGAGCAGCCTGATGATATTTTTTTTTGAAGTTCTAATTTTTATTTTATTTTATAATCATAATATTTTTTGACAGTACATATGAATGGGTAATTTTTTACAACATTATCCCTTGCACTTACTTCTATTCAGATTTTTTCCCTTCCTCCCCCAACCCCCTCCCCCAGATGGCAAGCAGTCTTATATATGTTAAATATATTACAGTATATTCTAGATACAATATATGTGTGTAGAACCGAATTTTTTGTTGCACAGGAAGAATTGGATTCAGAAGGTAAAAATGACAGTTTACACTCATTTCCCAGTGTTCCTTTTCTGGATGTAGCTGATTCTGTCCATCATTAATCAATTGGAATTGGATTAGCTCTTCTCTATGTTGAAGAAATCCACTTCCATCAGCATACATCCTCGTACAGTATCATTGTTGAAGTGTATAATGATCTTCTGGTTCTGCTCGTTTCACTCAGCATCAGTTGATGTAAGTCTCTCCAAGCCTCTCTGTATTTCTCCTGTTGATCATTTCTTATAGAACAATAATATTCCATAACATTCATATACCATAGTTTACCCAACCATTCTCCAATTGATGGACATCCATTCATCTTCCAGCTTCTAGCCACTATGAAAAGGGCTGCCACAAACATTTTGGCACATACAGGTCCCTTTCCCTTCTTTAGTAGTTCCTTGGGGTAAAAGCCCAGTAGTAGTATGGCTGGGTCAAAGGGTATGCACATTTTGATAACTTTTTGGGCATAATTCCAGATTGCTCTCCAGAATGGTTGGATTCTTTCACAACTCCACCAACAATGCATCAGTGTCCCAGTTTTCCCACAGCCCCTCCAACATTCATCGTTATTTGTTCCTGTCATCTTAGCCAATCTGACAGGTGTGTAATGATACCTCAGAGTTGTCTTAATTTGCATTTCTCTGATCAATAGTGATTTGGAACACTCTTTCATATGAGTGAAAATAGTTTTAATTTCATCATCTGAAAATTGTCTGTTCATATCCTTTGACCATTTATCAATTGGAGAATGGCTTGATTTCTTATAAATTAAAGTCAATTCTCTGTATATTTTGGAGATGAGGCCTTTATCAGAACCTTTAACTGTAAAAATTTTTTCCCAATTTGTTACTTCCCTTCTAATCTTGTTTGCATTAGTTTTGTTTGTGCATAAACTTTTTAATTTGGTGTAATCAAAATGTTCTATTTTGTGATCAATAATGGTCTCTAATTCTCCTTTGGACACAAACTCCTTCCTCCTCCACAAGTCTGAGAGGTAAACCATCCCATGTTCCTCCAATTTATTTATGATTTCATTCTTTATGCCTAAATCTTGGACCCATTTTGATCTAATCTTAGTATGTGGTGTTAAATGTGGGTCCATGCCTAGTTTCTGCCATACTAATTTCCAGTTTTCCCAGCAGTTTTTGTCAAATAATGAATTCTTATCCCAAAATTTGGGATCTTTGGGTTTGTCAAAGATTAGATTGCTATTTTTATTCACTATCTTGCCCTGTGAACCTAACCTATGCCACTGATCAACTAGTCTATTTCTTAGCCAATACCAAATGGTTTTGGTGACTGTTGCTTTATAATATAGCTTTAAATCAGGTACACTTAGACCACCTTCCTCTGACTTTTTTTTCATTAGTTCCCTTGCAATTCTCGACCTTTTATTCTTCCATATGAATTTTGTTGTTATTTTTTCTAGGTCATTAAAATAGTTTCTTGGGAGTCTGATTGGTATAGCACTAAATAAATAGATTAGTTTGGGGAGTATTGTCATCTTTATTATATTCGCTCGGCCTATCCAAGAACACTGAATGTCTTTCCAATTATTTAAATCTGACTTTATTTTTGTGGCAAGTGTTTTGTAATTTTGCTCATATAATTCCTGACTCTCCTTTGGTAGATATATTCCCAAATATTTGATACTATCGACTGTTATTTTGAATGGAATTTCTCTTTGTATCTCTTGCTGTTGGATTGTGTTGGTAATGTATAAAAATCCTGAGGATTTATGTGGATTTATTTTGTATCCTGCGACTTTGCTAAAATTCTGAATTATTTCTAATAGCTTTTTAGCAGAGTCTTTGGGGTTCTCTAAGTATACCATCATGTCATCTGCGAAAAGTGACAATTTGATTTCTTCATTTCCTACTCTAATTCCTTGGATCTCTTTCTCGGCTCTTATTGCCAAGGCTAGAGTTTCTAGTACTATATTGAATAGTAATGGTGATAGTGGGCAACCTTGTTTCACTCCTGATCTTACAGGGAAAGGTTCTAGTTTATCACCATTACATATGATGTTTACTGAAGGTTTTAAATATATGCTCCTTATTATTTTAAGGAATAGTCCATTTATTCCTATACTCTCAAGCGTTTTTAGTAGGAATGGATGTTGGATTTTATCAAATGCCTTTTCTGCATCTATTGAGATGATCATATGGTTTTTATTAATTTGATTATTAATATGGTCAATTATACTAATAGTTTTCCTAATATTAAACCAGCCCTGCATTCCTGGTATAAATCCCACTTGGTCATAGTGTATTATCCTGGGGATTATTTTCTGAAGTCTATTTGCTAATATCTTATTTAAGATTTTAGCATCAATATTCATTAAGGAAATTGGTCTATAGTTTTCTTTCTCAGTTTTCGATCTACCTGGTTTAGGTATCAGTACCATGTCTGTGTCATAGAAGGAATTTGGTAGGACTCCTTCAATCCCTATTTTTTCAAATAGTTTACATAGCATTGGAGTTAGTTGTTCTTTAAATGTTTGGTAGAATTCACCTGTAAATCCATCTGGTCCTGGGGACTTTTTTTTAGGAAGTTGGTTAATAGCTTGGTCTATTTCTTTTTCTGAGATGGGACTATTTAGACTACTTACTTCTTCCTCTGTTAATCTGGGCAAGCTATATTTTTGAAGGTATTCTTCCATTTCATTTAAGTTATCGAATTTATCGGCATAAAGTTGAGCAAAGTAGCTCCTAACTATTGTTCTAATTTCCTCTTCATTAGTGGTGAGTTCACCCTTTTCATTTTCAAGACTATCAATTTGCTTTTTCTCTTTCCTTTTTTTAATCAGGTTTACTAAGGGTTTGTCTATTTTGTTGGTTTTTTCATAAAACCAACTCTTAGTTTTATTAATTAATTCAATAGTTTTTTTAATTTTAATTTTATTAATCTCACCTTTTGTTTTTTGAATTTCAAGTTTTGTGTTTGTCTGGGGGTTTTTAATTTGTTCCTTTTCTAGCAATTTTAGTTGTAAGCCCAATTCGTTGGCCCTCTCTTTCTCTATTTTATGCAAGTAGGACTGTAGAGATATAAAACTTCCCCTTATTACTGCTTTGGCTGTATCCCACACATTTTGGTATGATGTTTCATTATTGTCATTTTCTTGGGTGAAGTTATTAATTATGTCTATGATTTGCTGTTTTACCCAATCATTCTTTAGTATAAGATTATTTAGTTTCCAATTATTTTTTGGTCTATTTTCCCCTGGCTTTTTATTAAATGTTATTTTGATTGCATTATGGTCTGAAAAGGATGCATTTACTATTTCTGCCTTACTGCATTTGATTTTGAGGTTTTTATGTCCTAGTATAGGATCAATTTTTGTATAGGTTCCATGAACTGCTGAGAAGAAAGTATATTCCTTTCTATCTCCATTTAGCTTTCGCCAAAGATCTATCATATCAAACTTTTCTAGTATTCTATTTACCTCTTTGACTTCTTTCTTATTTATTTTGTGGTTTGATTTATCTAATTCTGAGAGTGCAAGGTTGAGATCTCCCACTATTATAGTTTTGCTATCTATTTCTTCTTGCAGCTCTCTTAATTTCTCTTTTAAGAATTTAGATGCTGCACCACTTGGTGCATATATGTTTAATATTGATACTGCTTCATTATTGATGCTGCCCTTTAGCAGGATATAATGCCCTTCCTTATCTCTTTTAATTAGATCAATTTTTGTTTTTGCTTGATCTGAGATGAGGATGGCTACTCCTGCTTTTTTGGTTTTGCCTGAAGCATAATAGATTCTGCTCCACCCTTTTACTTTTAGTTTGAATGTCTCACCCTGTTTCAGGTGTGTTTCCTGTAAACAACATATAGTAGGATTCTGACTTTTAATCCAGTCTGCTAACTGCTTCCTCTTTATGAGGCAGTTTGCCCCATTCACATTTATGGTTAGAAGGACTAATTCTATATTGTTTGCCATCCTATTAACCCCTGCTTATCCTTTTCCCCTTTCCTTCCCTTTTACCCTTCTACCCAGTATTAAACTGGTGAACACCACTTGCTTTTCACAGCCCTCCCTTTTTAGGATCCCTCCCCCACCTTAAAGAACCTCCCCTTATTTTACCCCTTTTCCTCGAAATTTCTGTATTCCCTCCCCCTTAGCTTACTCCTTCCCTTTCACTTTTCAATGAAGTGGAAGAAGTTTCCATAAATCTAATATGTCTATTGATACACGCTATATTCATCTCCCTCCTTTCTTTCTCTCAGATATAATAGGTTACCTTTGCCTCTTCATGAGATGTAGTACCACCACTTTACACTTTTTTATGATATAATTTCCTTTCCACCTCTAGCTTCTAAGACAAATTTTACTTATGTTCTTTACATATTTTTTTGACAGAAGTATAATTCTCAAGATTTCTTTTTACCTTTTTAGAAATCTCTTGAGTTCTGTATTTGAAGATCAAACCTTTTATGTAGGTCTGGTTTTTTCATCAAGAATAGATGTAATTCATTTATTTTGTTAAATGTCCATCTTCTTCCCTGGAAAACGATGCTCATTCTTGCTGGGTAAGTTATTCTTGGCTGCATACCAAGTTCCTTAGGCTTTCGGAATATCATGTTCCAGGCCCTGCGTTCTTTTAATGTGGACGCTGCTAGATCCTGGGTTATCCTTATTGTGGATCCTCCATATCTGAATTGCTTTTTTCTAGCAGCTTCCAATATCTTTTCCTTTGTCTGATGGTTCTTGAACTTGGCCACTATATTTCTTGGCGTTTTGATTTTAGGGTCCCTTTCAGTAGGTGATTGATGAATTTTTTC
Source organism: Sminthopsis crassicaudata (assembly GCF_048593235.1). Taxonomy (NCBI): domain Eukaryota; kingdom Metazoa; phylum Chordata; class Mammalia; order Dasyuromorphia; family Dasyuridae; genus Sminthopsis; species Sminthopsis crassicaudata. The sequence continues at coordinate 77,701,878 of NC_133619.1, read as the reverse complement.
AATGTCTATTTTACCCTCTGTTTCCAGAATGTCTGGGCAGTTCTCTTTGATAATTTCCTCGAAAATGGTGTCCAAGCTCTTTTTTTCCTCCCATTTTTCAGGGAGTCCGATTATTCTCAAATTGTCTCTCCTGGATCTGTTTTCCAGGTCTGTTGTCTTTCTGGTGAGGTACTTGACATTCTTTTCAATTGTTTCATTTCTCTGGTTTTGCTTGACTACCTCTTGGTTTCTCCTTGAGTCATTCATTTCTACTTGTTCCAGTCTAATTTTCAATGATGTATTTTCTTCACTCACTTTTTTTATATCTCTTTGTAATTGTCCAATTGAGTTTTTATCTTCTATGGAATTTTTTTCCATTTTATCCATTTTATTTTTTAGAGAGCTGTTTTCTTTTTCCAGCTCACTAATCCTATTTTCCTTGGAGTTGTTTACCTTTTCCAGCTCACTAATCTTGTTTCTCAATGATTTGATTTCTTTATCCACTCTGTCTTTGAATGCATGGGATGACTTCTCCAGGCTCTCTTGCCAAGCTTCCCTTTCCTTTTACCATTTCTCTTCCAGCTCTCTTGTGAGAGCCTTTTTGATTTCTTCTATGAGGTTCTTTTGTATTGAGGAGCAGCTTATATCCCTCCCAGGGGATACATCTGGGGACAGTCTGTTCCTAGTCTCCTCAGGATTTTGAAGTCTGCTCCGTCTCCACACAGAAGCTGTCAATGGTTAGAGCCCTTTTGAATTTTTTGTTCATTTTGTCAGAGTAGGAATCAAAGAAAACAAACTGACAAGAGAAACAATTGGTCTGTTTTGCGGGGGATGGGGCTGGATGGTATTAATGGGCTTCCTCTACAGACTGGGGGTAGGGCAGCAGAGAACCACTAACAGAACAGCAATGACTGTACTGAGTCTGCGCTCTGAGGCTCTGAGAACGCACCGAGTCAGTCCAGGTGGGGGTTGGGGGTGGCCGGGCTCCGAGAGACACTGGCTTTCTGGGGTTTTAATCTTCACCTCCGGTGTTTACACCCTCTCCGCTGCTCCTGGCTTGCTGCCAAGACGGAGCATCCACACTGGGGCAAAAGCCCTTTTTGCAGAAACGGCAGAGATCGCACCCCTCCCCCTCCTGTCTGAGCTGTGTAAGCTGCCTGTCTTGCTCTGGCTGCCTGCCCTCAGTCTGCGCCCAGTCTGATTGACCCTCCCCCGAGCAAACACAGACCTTTTCTGGCGACTTTCAAGGATGTCTTCTCTTGGTGATTATTTGTGGATTTCTTTCTTCGTCAAGCATTAAGTCAGAGGCTTGTCATGATGTAAGTTCTGAGAGAAAACGAGGAGCTCAAGCAGCTGTCTGCCTCCACGCCGCCATCTTGGCCAGAAGTCCCTGATGATATTTAGAATGAGATTCTTGTGCTTCCTGAAATAAAGGACTACTGGCTAACATGGTTAGAAGGCTATCTGCCTTTGAATTTCCATCAAAAATGGGACCTGGAAGTCCACTATGTGAGTGGACATGCAAGATATAAATCTTGCCTGGATGTTTTCTCACTTGCTCTTGAAGTTCCTTAAAGAGCTGATAAATATTGGAGGCTGCAAATTTTATTTGGGCTGTGGCAATTCTTTGTACTACACCTACAGAATAAGCTGAATCAGTAATTATATTTATGTCTCCTGGGTAATAAGTAAGAGCTAGCATGATAGCAAATAATTCATTCTGTTGAGTGGATTGAAAAGGAGTCCTGATTACTCTCTTTATGGTTAAATCATGAGAGTATACAGCACAAATATTTTCTTTGGAGGCGTCTGTAAAGATTGTTGGTCCTTTAAGAGGAACCTTAGAAACCTTTTCTTCAAAGATCCATCGCCAATTATGTAGTAGCCGGGTTATCTTTAATGGAGATCCATGTGCAAAATTTGGAGCGGTGGCCAATAAAATTTGCCATTCTGGGATGGTCTCACAGCATACATTAATTTATGCATTGGTATAGAATGTGTATATTTTTTCAGGACTTATTCCAGATAATTGTATTACTCTCTTAATAGCCTTTAATAAAATTCTAGCCACAAGCACTGGGTAAGGAGTAAGGCTTTGTTCTGGTTGTGCTGGGAGGTTCACCCACTCAATCACACTGTCTCCTTGATGAAGGACTGCTGTGGGTGCCTCTTTTGTAGCAAAAACTGATATTTCCAAGGGTTTTTGAGTGACTCTTTCAACCACATTGGATAAAGCCAGTTCAACTTCTCTCAAAGCCTCTTGTGCTTCTTTTGTAAGCTGGTGTGGTGAATTTAAAGCACTGTCTCCCCTTAAAATGTCATATAGAGGTTGTAGTTGATTGGTAGTTAAGCCTAATGCTGGACGCATCCATTGGATATCTCCTATTAATTTTTGGAAATCATTTAAGGTGTTCAACTTCCAGGTTCTTAAAGAAAGCTTTTGTACTGTGAGTGTCTTAGGATATACTTCATATCCTAAATATTGAAAAGGAGCATGTCTTTGAATTTTTTCTGTAGCTATATGCAGTTTGTAGTACTTTAGTGTTTCCATGGTCTTTTGTAGACATGCTTCTAACATCTGTTCCTCAGGTGCACATCCCAAAATATCATCCATATAATGTAACAATATTACTTTTGGAAATGCTTTTCTTATTGGAGCAAGAGCAGCAGCAACATACATTTGGCACATAGTAGGGCTGTTTTTCATTCCCTGTGGCAAAACTGTCCATTCATATCTTTTATAAGGCTCGGCCAAATTAACACTAGGCACTGAAAAAGCAAATCTTTTCATATCCTCCTTATCTAGAGGGATAGAATAGAAACAATCCTTAATGTCTATAACCCATAGAGGCCATTCTCTTGGCAACTGAGTAGGAGATGGAAGTCCAGGCTGAAGAGTTCCCATAGTTTCCATCTGTTCATTTACTTTTCTTAAATCAGTTAACATCCTCCATTTCCCAGATTTCTTTCTCACCACAAATACTGGGGAATTCCAAGGACTTAGAGAAGGCCGCAAGTGTCCTTGGTCAAGTTGTTTGTTCACTATGTCTAATAAGGCCTGAATTTTATCACTTCTTAAGGGCCACTGTTCTACCCACACTGGTGAATCAGTCTTCCACTGAATAGGAACCGGTGAAAGTGCAGGTAGGTCTTCAACAGCAGCCCTGCCTAAAAAGCCAAAGTGCTTATTTGTAATCCTATCTGCGGTAAAATGTCTCTTCCCCACAGATTGATGGGGATTTTTTCAACCACAAAAGGAGTAAAAACTCCTGTTTCTCCTTCAAATATCCATCTCAAAGGCCTAGCACTAACTTCTGCTGCTATTGATCCTCCTACCCCAGACATGTAGATGTCTGCCTTAATCTTTGGCCAGTGACTGAGCCAATTGGCACCTCTAATAACTGTACGATCTGCACCCGTGTCTACCAATCCTTCAAATGGTATTCCATTTATATAAATAGTAAGCATAGGTCAGTCAGCTGTCACAGCTGCTGTCCAATATATTCCTGGATTTTGTTCATTGGAGTCAGAATCTAGGCGACTATCACCAGGTTGCTTATTAGGGGTACGTAACAATAAGCCTGATGCTACTACTTTTCCTGGTTGATAAATCACACGTTGTCTACCTGTGTTAGTGACTGGGATATTAGCTACACGTTCTCCAGTTTCCCACATCAGTGTATAGATGGACACTGTTTTGCAGGCACTCTCAGAAGGTGAAATGTTCAAGCCTACTGGAGGCAAAGGATCCATAGGCTCAACAGGAACAGATTTCACTTCTCCAGGGAGTATCTCGGTAGTCTCTACTGCACACAACTCTATTTTTCCTAATTTCAATCCCTTTCTTCCATCTGATTGCCTTTTGGCTGATTGATCATGTCTTAAAATTCTCTGGATGTAACCTCGGCTGCCATCATGCCCCACTTGGGGGGCTGAAGCTGGGCCCTGCCTGTCATTTCTCTAGGTCAATCTACATTCAGAGGCCCAGTGGAGGCCCTTGTGACATTTTGGACATGGAGTTTTAGGTCTTCTCTCACCCTGTCTTCTCACTCTATCTCCATATCTACACTGAGATCTTAGATGCCCAATTTTTCCACAATGAAAACATCGCCGAGTTTCTCTAGAAGGCCCTTGCCAGGAGGGACCCTGTCTTTCCACGTTCATCATTGTCCAGGTATAAAAAGCATTTGTTCCCACTGTAGTACAGCGTCTTATGATCTCCTCTAAAGGAGCATCTTTGTCTAATCCCCATATAATTCTTTTGCAAATCTCATTGGCATTTTCCTTAGCCAGATGTCTGGTCATTATTTCTGTAGCTGCATTTTCTCCAATAGTTCTTTTGACAGCAGTTTGCAAACGTCCCACAAAATCCGCAAAAGGTTCATTGGGACCTTGCTCTATTTTAGTGAAAGCCTCTCCCCGATCTTTCTGTCCAGGGAGGACAAGCTTTTATTGCAGCCTTAGCAATTTGCTCATATATTGTCATGGTATAATTAATCTGTTCTGAATTCTCTCCATACTAACCTTACCAGCTAAGTGCTCAAAAGTGAATTGTGTGTTAACTCCTATTTCCAAATTGCATCTGACTTGAATTTTACATAATTCATGAAACTCCACAAGCCATAGCAAATTTTCTCCAGGTTCTAGGCATGTCCTTGCTATGGATTTCCAATCATTCGGGGTTAGGACTTCATAAGACAAACCATCTAGTAACATTTTGACATAAGCTGATGTAGCCCCATAAAGGGTACAACCTTTTTTTCAAATCTTTAATTTTATTCAAATCTAAAGGTGCATATTTTCTCCTTTTATGGCCTACAGAATCAATCTCTTCAATCACAGGATATGCATGTATAAAATCACTTATATCCTGTCCTTCTCTCTTAGCTTTAACCAATGCTTTTTCTAATCTTGTCATAGGCTTAGGCTGCTTCACAGGCAATTCTGTTTGTGTTTCTGCCTCTTCCCCTCCTCCTTCTTGCTCCACCCCTGAAGGGTTAATTGAGGGAGGAGATGGGAGGTGCTCCTGTTGCTCAGAATTGTACTTAACTTCATTGTTATCTGATTCATCCTTTTCACCTAGTTTAGTTGACACTTCCCCATTTTGCTTCTTCATCTCTTTCTTTAGAATAACAGTTTTTAAAGCCATTTGGATTAAATTGTATATATGAATTGTATCTTTGGAAATTGAGTTTGGCCTGGAATTGTAGTGTTCATCTAATTGCTTTCCTACTAATTCCCATTCATCTGGATCCAATTCTTCCAGAGAAAAACAAGGACATATGACCTTCACAGTTTTTAAAAGTTCAGTAATCTCCTCCAAAATTATAATCAATCCTTGGCTTTTCATAACCTTGATGATGCTCTCTAAACATTTTCCTTGAACAGAATGTGTTTGCCCCATTTTACCATAAGAGATTGCTGGTTTATCCCTTAACAAGTTAAGTTCCTTATTTATCTATTAGCACGCTCACTTAATCTTTGACAAAGTTTCCTTGTTACTCACGGTTCTGGATCAGAGAGACTGAGATCTGGATGGGAGGCTTTTCCACTGGAATCAGGACCGTGTCTGTTCCTATTCGGGAGCCAAATTGCGAAGGTCTGGTCTAGCTCCTCTGAACGGCTCAGAATAAGTCCTTGTCAGGATAAGCAAAAGTCCTTGCCCCACGTGTGGACGCCAATTTGTAGCGTGCTGTTGTCTCCAGACGTTGCCGATCGCTCTCTGGGGGGAGATCTGCTGTGTCAACTCAAATCTCTCGGACAGATTCTTCTTCCTATAGAGAGCCGACTTCCCTTCCTGCAGAGAGCTGCATCAAGCCAGGTGTAGAACAGAGACTAACTTTTTCTTCCAGAGCTGCCCTCTTTATCCTCCCAGAGAATGGGCATGGGATAATGCAAGGGCTTCTGGGAAGAAGTACTTCAACCAATGAGCTTGCTCCTCCTAAGCACACAAGCTCTTCTCCAGGAAAGGCCAGAACTAGAGAATTGTCAAGTACCAAGTTAGCACTTAGAAAGAACCTAATATCTCATTATCTCAGTACTTAGTAAGAACCTAACAATACTTCTACTTAAGACTGTGCTTATAAACATCTAACAACCAGTTCTCTGGAAATTCAGGACACATTTTAAAATTTAACGTTCATTACTAACATTTTCCTATCACTTTGTTAAGTCTAGACAATCAATAAAGCCATAAATCAAGCCCAGATTTGTAGCATTTGCCAATTTTCAAGGTGTAAAATATCTACACTAAAAATCTAACAATTGGTTTTCATAATTCAATATAAAGATTCATGAGTCAACGTAAAGGCTATTTTTAACATCCATTTTAAAAAATTTTTGAGCTCCAAATTTTCTCCTTTCCTCCATCTTTCTCCTCCCTAACAGAGTAAAGAATTTGATATAGGTTATATATGTGCTGTCATGTAAAACGTATTTCCATATCAATCATTTGTGAAAGAAGAAACAGACCAAAGGAAAAAATAATGAAAATAGTATACTTCAATCTGTATTCAGACTCCAACAAGCCATTATCTGAATGTGAATAGCATTTTTTTTTTTCATGAACTTAAGCAATTGTCTGGGATTTTGTATTGCTGAGAATATATGTCATTCACAATTCTTTATCAAAGAATTTTGTTATTACTGTATACAATGTTCTCCTACTTCTGTTCACTTCACTTTGCAGCAGTTCACATTGTTTTTCCAAGTTTTTTTGAAATCATCCTACTTATTTCTTATAGCACAACAATATTGCATTACATTAATATGCCACAATTTGTTCGATTATTACCTAATTGATGGGTATCCCAATTCTTTGCCATCATGGAAAGAGCTGCTATAGATATTTTTGTACAAGTAGGTCCTTTCCCTCTCCACACAACTTTTAAAAATCTCTTTGGGATACAGGCCTAGTAGTGATACTGCTGAATCAAAAGGATATGCACAGTTTTACAGCCCTTTGGGCATAGTTTTAAATTTTTCTTCCAGAATGATTGAATCACTTCACAACTCCATCAACAATCCATTAATATCCCAATTTTCCATCATTCCTTCCAACATTTAATTGATTAGTTATGTTGATTGTTTTCTTCTTCCCTTTCTTTTTTTTGTACTTAAAAATACTATTTTTCTATGGAATGTGCTCTGGAAAGAGGAGAGAAAAATATTGGAGGAAAACTATGATGGTGATTTTTAAAAATCAATAAAAACTTATTTAAAAAGAAAAGAAAATGAGCTTCCCAAACTTCCATATTCATGGAAGAATATATTAATACACAGAATCCCTTTAAATAATCCTAACAATGTCTAGTTAAAATGAAATTTTCTTATAAAGTCTAAAAGTTCTATTCCCAGACTACAAGAACTAGAGATGAAACCATCCCATAGTAAGTGAAGAAAAGAAAAAAAAAAGTTTTGAATCCAGTAGGAAAATGAAGATGCCCACTATTATCATTTCCTTCTCCCTATCCACCTTCAAGTAATTATGCAGTTTTGTGTGTTGTGGGGGCAAGGGGAAGAATACGATGTGAAACAATATTTTAAAACTGTTCTCTTTGTTTAAAGTGTTTAAGATGATTGGAAGAAGAAAGAACATTTGGCCCCTTTAGGAACCCTCAGGCATGAAATGAGTTGGATGGAAAAAGTTGCCAAGAGTTGCTAAGCTACTCAAGGGACAATTTTCAACTTTTTTTTTTTTTTTTTTTTTTTTTTTGGCAAAATAAGTTTTACACCAAAGCTGAATAGAGTTACTTATCAGAAGGGACTAAGGGATTTGGTTGCCAAGAGAACAAAGTTGTTGACTGGGAAAAAGAATCTTGTTTTTACAAAGACCAAGGAGGGAGGAAATCACATAACATATGCATTTCTTCCTTTTCTATGTTTCTATTGAGGAGGAAAGATGGTCATAGTGCTGGTAACAGAAAATGATTTGACAACTTCCCTGAGATTAGCAACCCAGATCTGTCTCAGGAGAAGAGGCTGATCTCATTGGCCACTTCATTAAGTACATGAAAAGACATAAGAAGTAGAAATGAGAAGAGAGTGCTTTCTAGAAATGGGAACCAAGAAACATTAAGGCACAGAGATGGGGTGTGCTTGGAGATCGGGTTTTGTTAACTTGGAACTAAGTCTAGGAGTTTTGTTAAAAACAGTGTCCATTTGGAGTTGTTCTCAATTAAAAGAGCAGGAAGGCCTGAAAGTGGTCCAAAGCAAGGTCAAAGGCCCCAGACAAAGACTAAGAGTGACAATCATAACATCAGAAGAAGGAATTTAATATCTAATCTAACCCTCTTATTTTAAAGATGATGGAATTTAGACCTAGTGTGAGAAAGTGATTTGATTTACTTGAAGTAAGTAACAGAGCCAGCATCCCAACTCATTATATCATTATAACATATTATAACATTATTATAATATTGTCTCTCCAGAAACCTAGAAGTTTCCCTTAAAATTAAAGGAGTTAGTATTCACAAAATAAATAAAACTTACCAATTACACATCAATACTTATAAATAATTCAACAAAATGATTCATTTTATTAAAGGGAAACTATTCCTGCATGAGATTCTCAAATAGTGTTACCATCTTCAACATGTAATGTGACTTGATTTTTCAAGACCTCAAGACCTTGTTGTGCTATGAACAAAAAACTAAAATAAAAAGTTAGTGACCCATACTCTCTTACTTGTCAGAGTCTTTCCTAAATGTATCACCCAGAGTTCAACATGGAGTGCCAGCTTGATATTCAATCATGTCCTATTCTTCATGACCTCATAGAGCATACTGTCCTTGACAAAGATATTGGTTCCTTTTCCTATGGGTTAAGGCAGATAGATGGAGTGATTTTGCCTAACATCATATAGCTAGTAAATGTCTGGGCTGGATTTGAATTTAGGTCTTCCCGACTCCAGACCCAGTGCTCTAATCACTGAGCTATCTCACTATCTAGTATCCAGCCTGGGTATCCCAAAAGTCTTGATGCAATTTTCAGCTGTAATAATAGCTTTAAATGTTTAGACTTTGGGGACATCCTGTATATGGGTAAGTAGGGTATCACCTCCTTTTTTCTCATATCCTGTGACTTTCTTATTGAAACCTAAGATAGCATGAGTTTTTTGAGTGCTACATCAGATTGTTGACTTGGATTTTAGTTCATGAAGACAAGTTCTATTTCAGGAAAACTGAGCCATATCACTGGCTTCCTGTACTCTTGAAGTTGATCTTTTAAACGAATACTGTAATTCACAGTTAACTCTATTGAGTTTCATCTTGAGAGGTAGCATAGTATAGTGGATAGAGGGATGGCTTTAAAGTCCAGAAGGCTTGATCTCTAACATATATTAACTCTGGGATCATGAGCAAATCATTTAACTTCTTAGTAGCCCTAAGCAATTATCTTAGACTATGAGTTGCATTCATGTTGACTAACTGCTTAGTTTCTACAATAGGAGTAAGGTCATACACCAAATGAAATGACAGTTTTGAAGAAACAGCATCTTACTAGATAAGACCCAATGTTCTAACTTATTGGGGTATTTTTGTATCCTGACTCTAAGATTCAGATGTTTTAAGCATTCCATCTGGGTTTAACATAAAGTTTATAAGCATGCCAAATAAGCCTTTTCCAAGTCAATGATAAATGTTAAACAACAAAAGTTTTATTTATTTTGTGAATGCTGTGCTTAGCTATATACTTACCCTATTACTAGTTAAGTATATTTGATATTAAACAAAATTACTTCTATTTTCTTTTCTCTTCAATAATATATTATCCGAATGTTAAAGAACTCTAAGAATAACTCTTAATGCATCCTTTGAGAATCACTTAAATTCAGTTCACTTGCAAGATATCCAGATGTCATTGGTCCTTTTTGAGAACAAAGAAGAAACCGCAGCAACACTAACAATATTGAGAAAAGAGATACATATGAAGATGGCCTTTGAGATCTTGCTATCTTGCATCACCTGGGACACACTTCTACCAACAATCTTTTAAGCTGATATTGAACCATTAGTGATTAATCTTTAGATTGAGCCATTCATTCAAGCCTTCAATCCAACTAATTATGCTATTCAATTGGCCACATTTCTCCATCTTTTCCACAAAAACAAAAGGAAATATTATGTCAAAAACTTTACTAAAATCTGGGTAAACAATATCTATAGTATGACTTACTAATCGATTAAGTTGATTTAAAAAGGAATGAGGTTGTCATGATATAATTTGCTCTTGATAGTCATACTATTTCTATTAAGTCTTTCTAGGTGTTTATTTTCCATCTCTTTAATAATATGTAATTCTTGTTTAAAAAGTATCTCCTATAAATATTTCTCAAAATTTACCCCGAATTAAAGTTAATGGTTTGCAAGTCCCACTTTCATCTTTTTTTTTTTTTAAATATTGGGACAATGTTTTTTCCTTTTTCATTCTTGAAGTAATTCTTCTTGTCTCTACAGTTCTCCAATTCCTCTTCATTTACTTCATCTTCCTTCTCCTTTCTCTTTTTTCTCCTCTTCTTTACTTTCTCCTCTTCATATCTTCTTTTCCCTTTTCACTTTTTTGTCAAATTTATTGATGCCTTACTTGGTTACAATAGCCATTTCCAGACAAGCACCTGAATCAGTGCACATGTTCTTCTTTTGATTCTGTTTTGTTCACTCTGTATCACTTAATACAAATCTTCCCTTGTTCTCTGGATTCTTCATACTTGTCATCATGATTGTCTATTATTTTTGTGCACTATAATTAATCTAATTAATGGGTAAATGTTCTGTTCTAGCTTTTGATCTCACAAATGATGCTTCTATTAACATTTTTGTACATATTGGGTTTTTCCTACTTTCTTTTTTTTTTTTTTTTGGAAGCAATTGGGATTAAGTGACTTGCACAGCTAGGAAGTGTTAAGTGTCTAAGGCCAGATTTGAACTCAAGGCCTCCTGGCTTCAGGGCTGGTGCTTTATCCACTGCGCCACCTAGCTGCCTTCCTCCCCTCCCTCCGCCCCCCCCCCCCTTTCCTACTTTCAATATTTCTTTGAAATCTATACTTATTCATATGATCGCTGGTTCAAAGGTAATGAACAATTTAATATCTTTTATTGCATAATTGTTTTCCAAAATTATTGACCCAATTCACAATTCTATTAGCAGGGAATTAGCATGTCTGTCTTTTCACAACTCCTATAACAATGAATTTTCCCATCTTTCAGTATTTTAGTTAGTTAAATGAGAATAAGATCATATAACAGAAAGTCATTTTGATTTCTATTTCTCTGATTATTAGGAACTTCTATAATTTGAAGCACTAATTAATATTTTATACTTTTTATTATGAAAACTATATTCCTCACCTTCTTTAACCACTTGTCTCTTGAGAAATTGCTATCAATCTTGCATATTTTATGTCAATTCCCTACAGATTTTGGGTATCAAACAGAATAGAAATACTTAATGAAAACTTAGTATAATAGACAAACAGTTGAACATGAAGTCAGGAAGTTCTGGGTTGACTCACTTGTGACATTTTGTGATCTCTATTGATAGATGGAATTCCTACACTGATCAACTCACACATCTTAGCCATATTTCAGGCAATTTTTTTTCTCTGATCAGTTTTTTTTTTCTTCTGAATCTATTCTTATTAATTTGATTTGGGCAAAAGCTTTTTAATTCTACATAACTGATGTCTATGCTGTCTTTTATAATCTCTTGTATTCTAAGGTAGTTTAAAATTTTTTCTCATGTACTGTGAAAGATATAATCTTCCATTTCCTCTCATTTTTATGTAATTTCAATATTCAGATTGTTTGTTAATTTAGAATTTATTGTGATGTAAGATATAAGAAGCTGATCTAAATCTTTTTTTTTGCCAGATCACATTTTTTCCTAGCAGTTTTTAATCAGTAAAAAGTGTATTCCCGAAGAACTTGTGTACCTAGATTTACCAAACACTAGACACTATACATTTTTGCTCTCAACCCCTTGCTTAACTAGCCTATTCCACTGAACTATTGTTTTGTGTGTTTTTTAAACAGTATCAGATAGGTTTGATAACTTTTGGTTCATATTCTTGCTTGAGATCTGGTAGTTATAAGCCCCATACCTTCCTAATTTTTTTTGTTTTGTTTTACTATGCTTCAAAACACCAATGGATTTCTGATCTCATTAAGGTTCCCTAGAATAATACCAATCCCAAGTCAACCATTCATACCCATCCTATATAACTATTGTTCACATCTTCCTATAAATTCAGCTATAGGTGTCTCCCGAATGAATTTTGCTTAATTCAACAAATATCCCTCTGGTAATTTAATTATTATAGCATTACATTGATAGATTAATTTGAGTAGTATTATCACACTGAAATAGCATAACATTGTTTTAAAGTATCTAGCTAGAGCAACTATTCTCTCAAGTATTTTTTATTCTCTGAAACTCTTTAAATAAACCACTATAGGGGCAGCTAGGTGGCGTAGTGGATAGAGCACCAGCCTTGAATTCAGGAGGACCCAAGTTCAAATCTGGTCTCAGACACTTAACACTTCCTAGCTGTGTGACCCTGGGCAAGTCACTTAACCCCAGCCTCAAAAAATAAATAAATAAATAAACCACTATATGATTTGTAAATAAAAGTAATTTTGTTTGTTTCCCCCCTCAAATTGTTCTTCTTATTACTATAGTTAGCATTTCCAGCACTGCCAAATAATAGTGGAAGTCATAGGTATCCTTGTTGACCTTACCTTCCTGGGAGACTAGTAGACTATTGTCTACTGTTTTGCACTTGGAAATAATTATAGTTCCTATTTTTAAATAGGAATAGCTTTTAACCATATTAAAAGTCTTTTTATTCCTTCAAAAAATTTGTCCTGTTTGTCATACTTATCTTTTGTATTTACTTTTCAAAGACTATACCCAACTCTGGTTTTCTCAAAAGAAAGGTCTATAAATCTTCAGTTCTGTTAGATGTCCTCCTTAGCCCCATTTCCACCCCAAGATTATGTCCAATTCTGCAAAACAAGTTTTCCTTTGCTTTTAAGTATATTAATTTCTAGTCAGACTTTCTTTCATTTCCTGTTGAAAAAAGTAGTACTGATTTTGGCTAGATTTTCTTTATACGGGACCCTTCCTTTCCTAGTTGCTTGCAATATTTTCTGTTTAATCTGGGAGCTATTATAACTCATCACATTTCAGAATGAGTTTAACCTGAGGGTCCTCCTTGGTGGGATCTTATAAATTCTATAGTTTTATATGCTGCCCTCTGGTTTCAATATTGCAGGACAATTTTCTTTTATGATTTCCTAGAATATAATATTCAGGCTTTTTGTTTCATCTTTTTTTTTCTTCCTGGTAGGTCAATGACTCTTAAATTGTTTCTTTGAGCCTTACTTTCTAAGTTAATTTTCCATCGTTAACATATGTTCTTCCAATTTTTCTGGCTTTTTACATGGGTTTACATAATCTTTGTTATATTTTCAAATTAGTGCTGTCTCTTCTATTTTTTTTTCAGATGACCACTATTTTGACCAGAATTTGTAATTCAGGAATCAGTTTTAAGATGGTAAATCTCTTTTTGAATTTATACTAAGAACTCTAATTTAATTCCATATACTGTTCTCTATTTTTTAACTAGGTCTCTAGCCATTCCAGTATTCTCATGGATATTCTATTTTCTTTCCTAGAATTCTAGTTGTAAACTGCAGAATTTTTCTCTTCACCTGAGGAAAAAGAAAGAACTTCCTTCAAAGAAAACTTCACAGAAAATCCAGCAGATGAGCTAAATATATTGGGAGGAAAATCTCCTAATACAAGAAGAAATATAAGGAAATAAAAAAACACATAGAGAATTTTCTACAGGAAAGAATAAGAACTTTAATAACTACAATTAGACTGCTTGAAATGAAAGATGAAATAAAGGATCTGAATACCATATTTTAGAATATTATGCAAAAAAATTTCCCAGAAATACTCGCATGGAATTAGAGGCAAAATATTGATTAAAAGATTCTATAGGATACCAAAAGACAGAAATTTCAAGTCTAACTCAATTGGACAAATAATTGTTGTACTTCCATTATTTCAGGACAAATAATTATTCAAGCTGCCAAGAGGGAAACAATTTACTTTTATGGTAATACCAGTTAAAAGCACACAAAAATAACTTGAGTAGTTAAAAAAAAAGAAAGAAAGAAAGAAAGAAAAAATGAAAGTAGAAGAAATGACAAAAAGCAAAAGAGAATGGCTTATGCACAAGAATGTTGTTGTTATTTGTAACATTCTCAAAAAGGTCCATGACATCTATATGTGATGCATTAACATGCAAGTGAATTGGATTTTAGTGAGGGAATTTCTATGCAAGGTCACCCACCTGCCACTTTCCCCTCCAGAACTCTCTGTATCCAGTGACAATATATGCAACATACCTTTACCTACAGATGCTCTTAAAAGCATTTTTTCTTTCTTTTGCCCCTCTGAACCCTCTCAAGGTATTTTGGTGTTCACTGGATAAATTTCTTCTTTAAGGGTCAGGTTTTAAACCAAAATCAATCTGATTTTCATTAATTGACTAGTAGGTCAAGCCCCATTTGCACAAGAATAGTTTTTTTTTTTTTTTTATGAAAAACAGAACATATTCTTAGATGAAAAAGATGAAACACTGACTTTCAACTATTATTTTTGAGCAGTCCAGAGATAAACAAGCTCTATGAATGCAAAGTTAGTAAATAAAATAAATTTAAAAGGAAAACAGATCTATAAACCATAAAAAGATTAAGCGATAAAGCATAGTTTATATTTTCTAAGGGGAAGAGAAGACTATTGTCCCTTAAAAATTCTATAATATATAAGGACCATCAAGGAAATAAACAGCTTAGGTTTGGGATAAGCAGAGAGAAATATCATAGAGGAAGGGCAAAATGACATGAATTGGTAAAGTATTTCTTGAAATGATGGTACCCAGGTGAAAATCATGCAACTGATGAATAAGAATTCATGAATTACATTCTTATTTCAGTTGAGCAGATGAAGTATAAGGGAGATTATATTAGTAAAGCTGGATTAAAAGCAGATGGAGCTAGGTTGAGCAATGGAAGAGTTTAGACAGAAGGATAAAGATTACAATTGTACTATTTCAAGTAAAACAAGCTGCAGATACTCAGTGAATTTTTAAATTAAAAATTACAAGGTAATTATTTTGTCTTGATAGATATAAAAGTAAAATATATTTACATAGATATAGTTATAAAAATAAAGTAATTATAGCTTTGAGTATTAATGGGGTGAACTTACCTATAAAAAGTAATAAAGTTGCAAAAAAAGAATTAGAAAATAGGACACATTTTACTACATATAAGAAACATACTTAAACTATAAAAATTCATAACAGAACTAAAAGGAAAGATAGAAGTAAAAATTATTATATTACCACTGATTCAAAAAAAATCAAATAGTAATTGCAATTTTAGAAAAGGTAACAGTAAAAATAAACAAATCCAAGAGAAATAAACATGGGAATTATGTTATGCTTAAGGGCACTATAAATAATGAAATGGTATCAATATTAAATATGTATACACCAAAGTACAGGGCATCTAAATACTTGAATTATAATTAATTAATTGAATTCCAAAAAGCCAATCGTAAGTCAAGGATAATAATTGTTGGCAACTACAGGATGCCACTTGATATTCATTGACAAATGGAATATTAGAAAAAACAAATATGGTAAACTTTTCACAATTATTTCATTGGAATCTTAAGAATTTACTTACTTTTCCAAGATCACATAGCAAACATTTAAAAAGTGACAATGTTGCAAGCCCTAAAATCTTGGGCATAAAGAATTTATAAATGCAAAAAGACAGAAAAATTAAATATATCCCTTATGTATCATTATACAATAAATGTTATCATAAATTATAAAGCGCTGAAACTCTTGAGTTAATGCACTGAGGTTGGACAGCTGAGTACTTGAGGCTAATTACCGATTGGACAATACTTTATAAGAATATGCTTGAAAAATGGCCCTTCCCACTATACTGGCTGACCCAACCATTTGGTGTATACAGGGAATTGTGGGAGGGACTGGGGGTGGAGTGAGACTAGCCAGAATCACTTCTGGACAGGAGAGAAGAGGTGAGGTCGCAGAGATCCTACGTATCCATTCCCCTTGACTTCTACTGCTAAAGACCAAGAATAAAGACTTTTGCTTATCCTGACTCTGACTGATTCTAAGGTATCCAGGGTGCTAACATGGTCATCACAATAAATTAGGTAAATAATAAGAGAGACAAACCTAAATGGAGGTTAAATAATAAGTGGATAAAAGAAAAACTAGAATAATTAATAATACTAAAGAAAATGCTGCCAATGATTACAATATACCATAACTTATGGACAGCACCAAAATCTAGCTTTAAAAGAAAACTTGTATCTCTGAACTCATACTAACTCATACTAACAATACAGAGAAAGCTTTAAAAAATGAGTTGAGCATAGAATTTTTAAAAACTAAAAAAGGGGAGGGGGAAAAGGAAAAGAGGGAAAAAGAAGATTTTAGAGGGAGGACAATAAAGAAGAGGTATATTCACTTCAGAGAGAAAGCTGCACTTCCAGGGAGAAAAAGCACAAAGCAAAAATTATTCTAAATCTAATTTCTGAAGAAGGCAATCTTAATCAAGGGAATATACTTAAAGAGCTATGGGGGAGGAGCAAAAATTGAAATTACCATACCTTTATCCAAAATGTGCCAAAATGAAAGTAGGACATTAATGTTAATAATGATGATAAGTCAATGCTTTATGGTTACAAAGTGCTTTTTCATACATCATTTTATTTGATCTTCACAACAGCTCTGAGAGACATGTAGGCAAGTTGTTTCCATTTAACATTAAGGAAATTGAGACTCAATTGAGTTGTGTTCTTAATCATAAATGTACTTTATTTATCTTCTGACTCTAAATCCAAAATGTATCCCACTCTACCATGTTATTCTTGGAACATTTACAAAGTGATCTCATCTGATCTGTGGCAATATTTACCCTACATAAATGAATAAGCTCAGATTGTATGATGTGACACATGTTGAGTTAGTATTTGTTGAGATCCATACTGAACAATATGAACTTGAATATATAGATGGTGGATTTGCTATATTTCATTCAATCTTATGAGAATACAATGTCATTTGACTGAGAAGCCATTTGCCTTTTGAATTTAGACATAATCTTAGGTCATTGAATACTCAAATATGTATGTCACAAAACTAAAAATTCAAATTAAATGAATAGCTGCAAAAATAAAAACACTCAAATTTAGAAAATGGAGGGTTTAAGCCTAACATCATAGAGAAATTGAACAAATTGTATCCACTACCCCAAAGGGAAAAACAACTTCTGCCAAAAGTTCAAAATACTATGCTACATGAACTATTTGCAAAATAAAGAAAGTACCTTACTAAACTTCTTCTATTAAAAAAAAAAAAAAAAAAAAAAAAACATGGCTTTGATACCCCAATGAATGAAAGATAAAGCAGAAAAAGAGAACTATAGGATAATATCACTTATGGATGTTAATGAAAAATATTAAAGGAAATATTAGAAATGAAATTATAGTAATATATTCAAAAATATTTGCCAGACTAAAATGAGGAAAAAGAAAAATGCAAGAATTTTTTATTGTCTTATTTTTTTCTGGTTGTATGTGTAGATTAATTTTTTTATACACATTTCTTTAAGAATCATGTTAGAGAGAAAAATCAGAACCAAAGGGGAAAAACATGAGGGGGGGAAAAAAACAGAAGAAAAAGGAAAAAAAAGTGAACATAACATGTGTCGATTTATATTCAATCTTCATGGTTCTCTTTGTAGACGCAGATGTCATTTTCTATCCAAAGTTTATTTGAATTGCCTTGGATCACTGAACTGCTGAGAAGAACCTAGTCTTTCCTAGTTGATCATCACACAATCTTGCTGTTACTGTGTACTATGTAATCCTGGTACTTGTTTCGCTTGGCATGAGTTTATGTAAATCTTCCAAGGCCTTTCTAAAATCAGCTTCTTCATTATTCTTATAGAACAATAATATCCCCTTACTTTCATATATCATAACTTATTCAGTCATTCTCCAATTGATGGGTATCTATTCGTTTTCCAATCAAGAATGTAAGAATTGTTTAATATTAGGAATCATAATCATATAAATAACAAAACCAACAATAAATACTTACTTTCTAATGCTAATCCTTCATCAGGACTTTAATTATTTAGATATCTGCTGGGAATTTTCTCTATGTCAAGAGTAGATTAATAAATTCTTGATCTTCTTTAATGAAAATTTTATCACTTAAAAAGTAAAAGAGGAAATCTATATTTGAACCTCATCAAGACAGAAGAATTGTTTTCTAATACAGAGATGATTAAAACCTTGTAGGGAAGCAACCACTCCATCTTTGTATTTGTATTAGAAAAAATGATGAAAGCTTTTAATAAATAAGTCAACAAGCATATACTAAATGCTTATTGTGTTCTAGGGACTGTATTAAGTGCTAAGAATACAAATACAAACAAAAAGTCCCAGACCTTAAGGAGCTTATATTCTTTTTTTATTATTAAAGCTTTTTATTTACAAAATATGTGCATGGGTAATTTTTTTTCAATATTGACCCTTGCAAAACTTTTTATTCCAAATTTTTCCCTCCTTCCTTCCACCCCCTCTCCTAGATTGCAGGTAGTACAATATATGTTAAATATGTTAAAATACATGTTAAATCCAATATATGTCTACATATTTATTCAGTTATCTTGCTGCACAAGAAAAATCAGATCAAGAAGGAAGAAAAAGAAAAATTGAGAAAGAAACAAAATGCAAGCAAATAGCAGAGAAAGTGAGAATGCTATGTTGTGTTCCATACTCTGTTCCCATGGTTCTTTCTCTAGGTGTAGATGGTTCTCTTCTTCACTGAACAAGTAGAACTGGTTTGAATCACCTCAGTCATTGTTGAAGAGAGCCACAAAGGAGCTTATATTGTAATGGGGGGAAATAACATATAAAAGGGAGCAGAAATCTGGCACTTGAGTACATGGTATAGAAAGTCCTACATGAGTTAATAGTGGAGCCTAAGGAGGAAGAAAAAAATGATTAGCTTGGGCTTCCTTGCTCCTTAAGATAAAGGTTCTGTAAAGGTTCTGAATTCCTTGGATGGGACTGTCACATTGCAAAGCTCAACATCAGGAAATTCATCATCCTAAAGATTTCATCAGTTGTGATACTCACAGCTTATCAGTATTCCCAGAGTCCTCAAGGAACTCCTTCAAAAGCCTCTCTTCAAGGAGGGCTCCCAGGCCAGTCATCTCATTTCCCACCAGCTATATTCCTTAGACTAGACTTCACAACGCCCACAGGAAATATCATTATCAAGAAGGCTATCAGAAAGACATGGTATCCAGGACTAGATGGAAGTACTTTATCTACTATGCACTGGTCAAACCATATCTGGTATATTGTATTATCATTTTACATTTTAGGATCTTGACAAGGGAAAAATTTGTGTAGAGAAAAGGATAGTAAAAGTCTTTGAATTTATATAAAGATAGTTAAAGGAATTGTGTATGTTCTATTTGGAGAAGTGGGGAACATGAGAATTCTTAAATACTTAAAGGGTTGACCTGTGGAAAAATTATTAATTGTTAGATTCTTATTAAGTGCTAATGAGATAATGAGATATTAGGTTCTTACTAAGTGCTAAGTGAGTACTTAACAACTCAATCTCCAGGCCAGACGCTCCTTCCTCCAGAGAGCCGCTCCAACTCTGGCCCAGACAAGACTCTCCCCTTGCTCAATGGTATCTTCTTTTATCCTCCCAGAGAATGGGCGTGGAATAACTCAGGGGCTTCTGGGAAAAAATACTTCAACCAATGAGCTTGCTCCTCCCAAGCACACAAGCTCCTCCCCAGAAGTTCAAAGGGGTAAAACTCCCAGTAAAGGCCGGAACTAGAGAACTGTTAAGTACCGACTTAGCATCTAGTAAGAACCTAATATCTCATTATCTCATTAGCACTTAGTAAGAACCTAACATCTCCCCCTTTCTTTTGTTTTTTATTGTTTTTCATTATTTCAGGAAGCACAAGAATCTCATTCTAAATATCATCAGGCTGCTCAAGCTTTACATTTACAATTTGGAATAACAAGAGAGGAAGCTAGGAGCATAGTAAAAAGCCTGTCCAGCTTGCCTTCCTTTCCACCCTCCTACACTCCCTCCAGGGAAGAATCCTCGTGGCTTGAGACCCAGTGAAATCTGGCAAATGGATGTGACCCACTATAAATCTTTTGGTCATCTGTCTTTCATCCACGTGGTAGTAGATACCTTTTCAGGATTCACTTTTGCAGTACCAACAGCAAAAGAGACAGCCCGAATAGTCACTGAATTCCTTATCCAAGCATTTGCAATTATGGGTGTGCCACAAGAAATAAAAACAGACAGTGGACCTGCATATATGTCTAAACATTTTGCACATTTTTGTGCACAATATAAGATTTTACACACCACTGGAATACCTTTTAATCTGCAAGGTCAGGCAATAGTAGAGAGAAGAAACAGAGACATTAAGACACTCCTCCAAAAACAAAAGAAAGGGGGAGCCACAGGTAACCCTAGAGAACTTCTAAATTTAGTTCTCTATACCATTAATTTTCTAATTTTTGACCAAGATGCACTGGCTCCGGCAGACAGGTTTTATAACCCACCAGAAGAGCAGTGTACAGTGTGAGCAGCTCCACTGTCCTTAGATAATCGCCAGGTGATGTGGAGAGACCCAGAAAGTGGTGAATGGAAGGAACCAGATAGGTTAACTGCCTGGGGGAGAGGGTTTGCTTGTATTTCTTCAGATGGAGAAGGAATCAGATGGTGCCAACGAGTCGTATTTGCCTTGTCCATCAGAGAGAGACAGAAAAAGAGAAAGACCTCAAAACAAAGGAGAAAATCTAAGAAACATCTGACACTGAAAGAGCATGGCTAATAAGAAGACTGTTAAAGGACTTTAAAACCAGCAGGAATCATTGGATTTTCTAACACAAGATGAGACTAATGGACAATGCACTTATGGACATTTATAAATTCTCAATTTATGATTATTTGATTATGTTATTTGTTACATACTTCTAGTATGTATTATGTTACTATGCTACTATGTGTTTATATAATCTATGTAATTATGTGTAATGCCTCCGATATTGATGGATTTATGTTTTAAGATCATGACCGCCCTATGTTCTAAATCAAAAGAAAGGGGGAGATGTTAGGTTCTTACTAAGTGCTAATGAGATAATGAGATATGAGGTTCTTACTAAGTGCTAAGTCAGTACTTAACAATTAATCTTGTTCTGTTTGTCCTTGAAAGGCAGGACTAGGAAAAATAAGTAGAAATTGCAAAAGGCAAATTTAGGTTTGATATCAGAAAATGTTTCTTAATAATAAAAGCCATTCAAAAGTGGAATGAGCTATCTCCAGGTGGTACTCTAATGGGTTTCCTTTCAGGAGAGCCCTTCAAGCAAACAAAGCTTGGCTGATCCTTTCTTGACTATGTGCTAAAAAGGGATTCTGGATCAGGTGACAGTTGGTTTAGGGTTCATGCTGGTCATTCTGTAGCCAGGGCTACAGAGAGGAGAGATCTGTTTCTCCCATTAGAATTTGGAAGACATTCTCTTATAGATACACAGTTACACATGATGATTAGGTTCCCTATTATTTTCAGCAGCGGCACTATTCTAACTACTAATGTGTTTACTGTAATTTTCACGTGACATAGGATAAATTGATTTGTGTGGATTCACTTGAGGATCTAACCAATAGGTATAATGTTATTTTATGTATTCTGAGTCCCAAACAACTGACTTCTAAATTAATTTTGGAAACAAAGTAAGCTATAATGAATAGATTTATGTTAAAAAAATTAATTAAACACCTACTATGTGCAGGATAGCAACAGGAGAGGGAGGAGACAAAAAGATAAATTGCAGGTACTTTAATTATGGAAAATGGCCATTATTTGGCAGGGAGTAGAGAGAGCATTTATTATACCAGATTATTAGTTCAACATGACACTATTACTTAGGGCCACTTTTTAGCATCAGGGACCTCATACTTTAACTCCACTTGGGCCCACATTCACACCTTGTAGAGACTAAAGAGATCACAGAAGTCATCATCCCCCACCCCAGAAAAAATTCCTATCCCAAAATTAGTAATCCATATATAGGACGCACAAAACAGAGATCTGACTCACCTCTGTTATTTTACTCCCATCACCACAGAACTGTGGCTGTAGATAAGTTCACTTACCTTGGCAGTATACTTTCCAGGGATGTCCACGTTGATAATGAGGTTGACACACTCATTGCCAAAGTCAGCTCAGTGTTTGGGAGGCTCTAAATGAAAGTGTGGGAGAGGAGAGTTATTAGACTGACTATCAGACTAAAGGTCTACAGAGTCATTATGCTGACCTCAATGTTCTGTGCCTGTGAAATCTGGACATTATTGACATTTCTACTTAAAGTACCTTAGGAAGGTTCTGAAGATCACCTGGCAGGATGAGATACCAGACAGATACCAGACACTGAGGTCCTTTCTCCATCTAAACTGCCAAACCTTCCAACTCCACTGCAGAGAGCACAACTCCATTGGGCTGAACACATTGTTTGAAAGGTATATTTTCCTTAAAAGACTATTCTATGGACAACTCACCCAGAGCAAGTGCTCACAAGATGGTCAGAAAAAGCAAAACAAGGACTCTCTTAATGAACTTTAGAATTGATCATACCACACAGACATAGGACCATACAGAATGGCGTGCCCTCAACAGAACTCTATGAGCAAGGCAGAATGGAGTAGCTCAAAAGAAATGTGAGATGTGCAAAATTAGAGAATCCACCCCAAATGTTTATACGGACTATTTATGCCTGATCTGTGGTTCAGCATTCTGAGACAAGGTCTGATCAGCCAGTCATATGAGCTATAATTTGACTTTAGCACACTGATGCCATTTGGTTTGGAAGGACAATGATGAGAAAAACACTCGTACTTGTTTCCAGGTTATTAAACAAACAAGCTGGGGACTCTAAACTTCCAGTCTCTCCCTCCTGCATTACTGTTTCTCATCTCAACTCACTACCTCTTCTGTATATAAACTCATCCTACTCACAATTTTCTTCACAAAGACATTCTTTCTCAAGACTCTTTCCACACTGCCAGGGGCTAGTCTCACCCCTCATGAATCTTATCCATAACTGGCCACCACAAGCAGCTTTTGCTCCCATAGTTTGGCATAAAGCTACTATCCTTTTGCCAGAGGCTGCAAAAGTGGCCCACTATTTTATTATCTTTTTCTCTGAGTTGGAAAGAAGGTCTCAGGAAGCCATTCCAAACATTTGGATTTTTTTTTGTCTAAATTTCATAATACTCAAATAGCACCAAATAACAGGTAAAAATTTTACTACATTGGTATATCCATAAGTAGGTACCTCATCTTCTTATGGCATCACCTATGAGATGTCTCAATTCTTTCTCAGTCTCATATCTTATCACTGGAGCAACCAGTCCTATGTAAACTTAAAGGACTGACAATGAAGTATGACATCTACCTTTCAGCTGAGAGGTCATTGTCTATGGTGGCAATAGTCAAGTACAGTCAGGAAGACCTGACTTCAAGTCCTGCCTCAAACACTTACTACCTATGTGGTCTTGGGCAAGTGATTTAACCTCTAGGTAATCTTAGTTTTCTCACCCATAAAATGGAAATAATCATAGTACTCACACTTGTGAGAATTAAATGGGATGATGCATCTAAAATGTTTTGCAAGCTTTAAAGTCCTTTATAAATCTTAAGCATGTTTATTATTAGGTGCAGAATGAGGGACTTGTAATCAGGTTTGGCCAATGCATTAATTTGTTTTGTTTAACTGTGCTTTGTCACAAGGACAAGTTATATGACAGAAGGGTAAAGGTAGCAGAAAGGGGGAGATGAGAATCATTGGAAAGTGACTTTGAGAAAAAGTTCAATAAAACATTAAACACAGTATATATATATGTATATATATGTACATAAATGCAAATGTTATAATTTTATATGAAAAGATACATCCATAAGTATTTATATTTCAATAGCTATAAATGTAAATATATTTATACATGCATGTATATATTATGTATATATATATTTTTTTTCTATAGTATATACTTTTCTTTTTCCCACCACTGTTGCTCATCCAAGCATTTTTCATCCTGCCTTTTCCTTTTTTTCACTTCTGTCAACATCCACTTCTTCTAGTGCTCATCTTCCACCTAGTCCTCCTTCTCCTTCTCTCATCTTCCTCTTTTTTCTCCCCTCCTCTTTCTCCAGTTCCTTCTCTTCTCACTTTTCCTCTTCCCTTCTCTTTCTTCTCCCTCTCCCCCTCCTCTTTCTCTCTCCTCATTCTCCTCCTCCTCCCCTCTTCTTCTTCTTTCTCTTCCTTCTTTCTCCTCCTCCTCCTTCTTTCTCTTCTCCCTCCTCCCTCTACCTTTCCCCTTCCCCTTTTCTTCTCTTCCTCTTTCTCCTTTTCCTCCTTCTTTTCTTCCCTCCTCCTCCCTTTCCCAACTTCACTTTCCCAACAACACTTATAGGGTATTGATAAGCTCTTCCCTCCCCTTCTAAGTGACAGCTAACAAGCAGCTTCTCTCCTTCCCTAATCCTGAACTTGGGTTCCTACTGTCCTGCGGATATCACTGGAGAAGTATTTTGTGCTCATAATTTCCATTCTACTCTGGAAAACCAACACTGACAAGAAGAGTTTTATTTATGTCTCAGGACCAGTGAAACAGGAAGCAAGTGTAACCTGTGTCTGAGGTGATTTTCATTCCTTACCACCCAAGTTAACTTATTCAAGGGGGCTGAGAGAGACTGAGCTCTTCTATGGTTGGACTGATGTTGATATTAGAGAGTTCTCACAATCATATTGCTCTCACTCATTGTGTGGTTTTGAATCCTTTCAGTTGTGTCTAACTCTTTGGAACCTCACTTTGGGTTTTCTTGGCAAAGAGTGGTTTGCCATTTCCTTCTTCAGCTCATTTTACAGATGAAGAATTGAGGCAAATGGATAAATGAGGTGCCCAAGGACACACAGCTAAGAAATATCTGTTGCTCAGGTCTTCCTGGCTCCAGATCTGACAACGCTATCCACTGCACAACCTAGCTGCTCCTACTCACACTCATACCCTGTGCTTCAGGTATTGTTGTGTCCACTGAGAACACTCTCCTCCTTTGTGGATGTTAAAAATACCTCAGAAAAACTGAGACAGTCAAAGAGAAAATATTGCAAGTATCTAGAAAGAAACAATTCAAATACAGTGGAGCCACAGAGGATAACACAAGATTTAGCAGCTTTTACATTAAAGAACCAAAGAGCTTGGAATATGATACTCTGGAGCACAATGGAGCTAGGATTGCAGCCAGGATTCACCTATCCAGCAAGACTGAGTATGATCCTTCAGAGGAAAAGGTGATCATTCAATGAAACAGAGAATTTTCAAGCGTTTGTGATGAAAAGACCAGAGCTGAATAGAAAATTTAATTTTCAGATACAGGATTCTGGAGAAGCATAAGGAGGTGATCAGGAAAGTGATATCATAAGGGACTTAATTAGGTGTATCTATTTACATTTCTACATGGGAGGATGATACTTGTAACTCATTAGAATGTTCTCGTTATTAATGGCAGTTAGAAGGAATATATTCAGACAACGGGCACAGGTGTGAATTGAATATGAAGGGAAAATTATCTTTTTTTTTTTTTAAGTGAGAGAGGAATGTATTGAGAGAAAGGGAAAGGAAAAAGTGGAATTGTGCAAATTATTTGCCATAAAAAAGAGGCAATTGGGCTTATATCCCAAAGAGATCTTAAAGGAGGGAAAGGGACACACCTATGCAAAAATGTTTGTGGCAGCCCTTTTGTAGTGGCCAGAAACTGGAAACTGAGTGAATGCCCATCAATTGGAGAATGGCTGAATAAGTTATGGGATATGAATGCTATGGAATATTATTGTTCTATAAGAAATGATCAACAGGATGATTTTAGAAAAGCCTGGAGAGACTTACATTAACTGAAACTGAATGAAATGAGCAGAACCAAGAGATCATTGTACTCAGCAATAGCAAGATGGCAGTGATCTTGTAATGAAGAAAGCCATTTACACCCAGAGAGAGGGCTGTGGGAATTAAGTGTGAACCACAACATAGCATTTTCACTTTTTTGTTGTTGTTTGCTTACATTTTGTTTACTTTTTCATTTTTTCCCTTTTTTATCTGATTTTTCTTGTGTAGCAAAATAATTGTATAAGTATGTATACATATAGTGGATTTAACATATATTTTAACATGTTTAACATACATTGCCATACTTGCCATCCAGGTGGGGAAAAGGATGGGAAAATTTGGAACACAAAGTTCCCAAATCATATCTGTTTGGATCATTTTATCCTCTGAAAAAAATGATTATTAGTAACCAATGATTTGGGGAGATTCAGAGTTACCCCCTTTTTTTCTAAAATTCTAATTTAAAAGTTCAGTTTTTTGAAGTACATTAATGATAATGAGATTAAATTCAGTTGGGGAAGTCATTATGCTCTACTGATGTTTGGGTGAATAAAATTTTTTGAATAAGTTGCTGAAGGCAACTTCTAATTCTAAAATTCTAAAACAAGGAAAAGTCTAGGGCCATAATCAAAGTTTATATGTTCAGCCCCTCATGGTAATATTCATTCTCTTATTAACTATTAGCCAATCAGAGTTCATTTGCCACTCTCAGACCACCCTTCTTCCAATGGGGATATAAACCATGAGTCTGACTATTATAATAGTCTTTGGTCTAAGAGACATGGCCAAATGACCATCCTTTTATTAATAAACGTTAATAAGATTATTTAATTACCCAGAAATTATGTCTCTCCAACCTTTTTAAAGATCACACTTCATTCTGATTTCCTTTGGGAACTCCAAAATTTGACTTTTATCTAGTTCTCCTCAGGTGTAGGTCAAAGGGCCCAGGTCTCATGCAAGCACCAGCTCACAAAGAGACCAATCTTCATTTTATCACAAAGTGCAAACCATCTTAAAGGACTCAAAGTAGCCCATAGACAATCAATATAATTCCCCATTTTTCAGTGAACCCTGCTTTTCAACCAAAGAGCTGAAATCAGCTTCTAACCTAGACTACTCTCAATTTCTGAATTCTCAATAGAAGGAAAAGAAACTTTAATCTTCTGCAAGGCAATTCTTACAATTTGATGAACTTTTACCTTCTCATCTTTCACCTCAGAGACTCATACAATTCTTCAGTGTTCCAGTATGATTTGGATTCTTTTCAAAAGGAAAAATGAACTTAGAGCTATTTGGGCAGGTCATTTACCTAGTCTCTGCCTCGGTTTTCTAATCTGTAAAATGGGAATGATAATAGCATCTCACACAAAGTTGTTAGGAGGATCAAATGGGAAAATATTGATAAAGCCCTCGCAAATCATAAAAGTGCTATATAGTGCTAACCATTATTTTTAGAGAGGGAATCCTTCACATATAAAGGCCTATAGAATCTTCTAGCCTTATAGTACTACCCTAAGGACCTAAAGGACAATTAGGGCTAGCCAGAAGCAGGAATCCTTGAGTATCAGAAATCCTTACAACTCCTTAAAATTAGACTTAGAATGCTGAGTCTCAGGGACTCTCATTCTCGGCCATTGCAATTAGGGCCAAAAAGTTCTGCCCCTGCTTTTCTAGAGCTTAGGTCATAAGCTAGATGTCCAAACATTTGGGATCTAGGAACCATTGCCACTCTTGCACTGTCTCCAGCAACTGCCCCCCAATTTGTCAAATCTCTAGAAATGATATGGAAGTAGTGGCTAGACCCTGAGTGCCTGAACAACCCATAAGGAACAAGATCTTGTGTTTTTTTTTAATGAATAAATAAAAAAGCATTTATGAAGCTCTTTCTATGTGGGAATCGAAATAAAAAAGGCTTGTTCTCAAGGAGTTTACACATAAAAGCTGAAACTCAAAAGGAGTGGTTTTTAGTATGTAATAGCAAAGGTGAGGGTAATGCATTATCTATAATGCTATTTCTACTAGCAAAAAAAATCATGTTTTTCTCCATCACTGAGCTCATCATTTCTTATAACAGTAATAATTCCATCACAATCTTATACCACAGTTTGTTCAGCCACTCCCCAATTAATGGATATCCCTGAACTTTGCTGTTCTTTGCTATCACAAAGAAAGCTACTATAAAAATTTTAGAACATATAGGTTCATTTTCCCCTAATTATTTAGAAATAGACCTACTAGTAGTATTGAGGAGTCAAAGGGTATAAATAGTTTAATAACTCTTTAGGGATAATTCCTCATTACTCTCCAAAATGGTTAGATCAGTTCACAATTCTACCAATAATGAATTTTTCCAAACCCTCTCCAACATGTCATTTTTCCCTTCAATCATTTTAGTCAATCTGATAGATGTAAAATGATATCTTGAGATTGTTTTAATTTGCATTTCTCCAAACAATGATTTAAATCATTTATTTATTAATTTTGTTTTTAATTTTTTTTCCCTTTGTCTTCGCATCCTTAAGACTATTAAGTGCCTTGCATATGTTTATAAATGCCTATTGGACTCAGCTGGATTAGAGTAAACAACTGACAGTTTAAAAATTGCCAAGTTTTCCCAGGGACAGTCTATCTGTTCACAAGATGAAGAGTGAATTTTGTATCTACTTTCACTTATATTTCTCAGCAAAGGAAGAAGAATTAAATCAGCAACTGATCACTCTAGGATTGTCTGTAGCTTGCAGAACAATCTTGAATTCAGGTCCTAAGGTCTTGCCCCCACAGCTTTTTCTCCCTAATTATCATAAAAGAAGCTTCACCATCAGAATAGAATTGATTACATCTGTCTAAATAACTCTGTATGTGATTCTCCCACATTACTTGTACCTTAGTGGCTGTAACTTTATACAGGAATCCAGTGGTATCTGAGGAACTGCATCTCATAAAGGGGCACCCACTTTATTAATGAGATAACAGTTACCTGTCCTGGGCTGTTCTAAAGCATCAGAAGTACATGTAATAGCACAGTGATCTCTAGTGGGGAGACAGTTTGTTCTTTACAAGAGCCTAGGGGAGGAAAGAGATTGCTGAAAAAACCAAAAAAAAAAAAAATGGGACAGAGAGCATTGTGAGTGTTTTACTAGATATGACTAAATTATAATCAAATTAAATTAGATTGTAGGGGTTTCTGCTATCTTTGTATGCCTGACATCTTGCACAGTGTCTTGCATAGGGGGTTTCAGGAAATCATATCAGCCAAATAAATCATCATTCAGTATGTGAGGGAAAAAATTACAGTAATCAAGGTCTTTGATAGAGTTTCTTAATGGGAAGAGGGGAATGAGATTAAAAATGAATCAGAAGCCTTTATAGAGCCAAGATGGCGGAGTAGCATGAATATATATATACATATATATATATATATAAACTCACCTACTTCCCATATATAACTAAACTCAACTACCTCCCATCCCAAATTCCTCCAAACAGATCTAGAAGATGCACCAGACTGGATGCTGAAAGGAACATCTAAGAAAAGGTAACAGTGAGTCATTTTTTCAGCCCAGGTTGGCATAGGGAAGCAGTGTCTGTGGACATTAGGGACAGAGTATGTCAGCAAAAAGCACTCCAGTATAAGGGAGGCTGTATATTAGAGCAAAGGGAGGTCCCAGACCCAAATCAGGGCACTGTTTGGGAACAGTGCCAAATGGCCACCTTTTTTGCTTATTGCCTAGTTCTGAGTCACAGATCCAGGGACTGTGCATAGTTCCAGAGTAAGGAGCAATTGCAATCCCTAGCCTATATACAGAGAAAGCAGTAATTTCAGAAACAATCACTATCAGTGAGGAGTATTCTCCCAGGAGCAGAACAGGGTCTCAGTTCTAGCTTCTAATCTAATCTGAGGCCTGCAGAGGAGTAACCGGAGTAGGAATCCCAGACCAAAGAGGAAAATGCACCTGTCACCTGAACCAGGTGAGCTTCTCAGCTAGTTGAAAGTGGCCAACTCCAGCAGTACTCCACTATTGTTTGGGCTCAAACACAGGTCAAGAACTGCAGAGCTCAGATCAAGAAGGGTAGAGGCAGTCTGACTTCACAACACTAGATCTTGTCTAAGCAGCAAAGATCCTTACAATTGGAATGAGTGAAACAGAAGTATATAACTCCATGAAACAAAAAATATTAAAATAAAGTAAAAATACTGAAAAAAAAATAGAAGAAAATTTAAAGTGTCTCAAGCAGAAACAACTGACCCGGGAAAGAGATCAAGGAGAAAAAAAATTAAGAATTACTGGGCTAAGTGTTTCTGATAAGGGCTTCATTTCCAAAATATATAGAGTACTGAGAATACAAGTATAATATAAGAATACAAGTCACTCCTCAAATGAAAAATGACCAAAGGATATAGACAGACAATTTTCAGATGAAGAAATTAAAGCTATCTATAATCATATGGGAAAATGCTCTAAATCACTAATGATTAGAAAAGTGAAAAATTAAAACAATTCTGATTTTCCACCTCATACTTATCAGATTGGCTAAGATGACAGGAAAAGATAATGATAAATGTTGGAGGGGATGTGGGGGGCACTAATGCATTATTAGTGGAATTGTGAACTGGTTCAACCATTTTGGAAAGCAATTTGGAACCAAAAGGGTTATAAAACTGTGCATATTCTTTGATCTAGCAGTGTCACTGTTGGGTTTGTATTCCAAGGAAATTATAAAAGAGGGGAAAGGATCCACATGTGCAAAAATGTTTATAGAAGCTCTTTTTTGTGGTAGCATCAAATAAGAAATAGCTGAATAAGCTACAGTATATGAATGTAACAGAATATTATTGTTCTATAAGAAATGATGAACAGGCAAATTTCAGAAAAACCTGGAAAGACTTACATGAATTGATGCTAAGTGAAGTGAGCAGAACTAGGAAAACATTGTACATGTGATGATCAAATATGATAGACTTAGCTTTCTGCTCAGTGATCCAGGATAATTCCGATAGACTTGGGATGGAAATTGTCCATTCATATTCAGAGGGAGAGAACTATGGAGACTGAATGCTGATCAAATCACACTATTATTTACCTTTTTTTGTTTTGTTTTTTTCTTTCTCATGGTTTTCCCCTTTGCTCTGATTTTTCTTTTACAACATGATTAATATGGAAATGTTTGATTTTGTGTGTGTGTGTGTGTGTGTGTGTGTGTGTGTGTATACACACACACACACACACACACACACACACACACTCAAAATCTTACAAAAATAAATGGATTTTATCCATTTTATCCATTATCTTTACATATAATTGAAAAAAATAAAATACTATTAAGTGGGGATGAGGGGAGAATCATTGGACTACCTGAATTCCATGACCAAAAAAACCCCTAATTATTATATTTCAAGAAATATCAGAATGCTTATAATCAGAGAACAAAGTAGAAATAGAAAGAATCAATTGGTGAGAGGCTAAAAGAAACTCCCAGACAAAATCTCCCAGGAACAATACAGTCCAAATCCAGAGCTTCCAGATTAAAGAAATACTACAAATAGTGAGAAAGAACTCAAGTTCAGAGGAGCCAGTCAGGATCACACACAATTTAGCAACCACCACAAGGAGCAAAGAGCTTGGAATATGATATTCCAAAAGGCCAAGAATATGAGTTTCCTGCCAAGACTAACTTAGCTGGCAAAAATGAGTATATTTTTGTGGGGAAAATGGTTATTGGGTCATTTCAGTCATGTCCAACTCTTTATGACCCTGCTTGAGATTTTCTTGGCAAAGATACTGGAATCATTTGCCATTTCCTTCTTCACCTCATTTTGCAGATGACAAAACTGGGGCAAACAGGGGTAAATGACTTCCAAGGGACACACAGTTGGTAAGGGTCTGAAACCTGATTTGAAGTCATGAAGATGAGTATCCCTGACTCCAGGCCCAGGACTCTATCCACAGAATCCAGTTACCTGTAAAAATGGATCTTTAATGAAACAGAGGATCTCAAAGTATTATTGATGAAAAGACCAGAGCTGTAGAGAAACTCTGAAGTTCAAACACAGTAGTGAATTAATAATGATGAAAAACCACTGCTTACATTCAAATATGGGGACATGATACATGTGTCTCTTCTGAACTCCTCTGGATCATCAGGATCCATAAAGAGAGTCCAATTAGAGTTCTGGAAGTGAATCCAAGCCTGGAAATTGCTTGAGCTCTCCCATTTTCCCTCAAAAACCACATGAAACCAAGTCTCTGAACAGAGTTAGTTTGAAGCCCCTCTCCAGCTCAAGATAGATTGGAAAAACTTCAAGAAAGGTCAATCTCACCGGAATGAAAAGGGTGTTCAG
Source organism: Sminthopsis crassicaudata (assembly GCF_048593235.1). Lineage (NCBI taxonomy): Eukaryota > Metazoa > Chordata > Mammalia > Dasyuromorphia > Dasyuridae > Sminthopsis > Sminthopsis crassicaudata. The sequence continues at coordinate 77,669,439 of NC_133619.1, read as the reverse complement.
CCCAGATCTCCGTCTGGAAGGGAGAGAGGGAGCAAAGGAAAAAAGAAAGGAGAAAAAAAAAAAGGAATAGACTGAGTTCAAATCTTGGTTCTGCCAATTATTGCATTATGAACCTGGGCAAGAAGTTTCATTTCTCTGAGTCTGTTTCTATATCTGTAAAATTGTAGGGAATGGGCAATAATAGATTCAATGATCAATAAAGTTCTTTTGAATTCTAAATCTATGATCCCAAAATAAAAAAAAGAAAGGGAAACTGTAAAGTACACTCAGATTCTGATAAAGAGATGGGACATTTTCAGGGTCCCTGGATGTGTTAAAGCAGAAACAGTTCTTGCTTTTAGAGTGAGGAATTGGGTTCCAATCTTATCTCTGACAAAACCTGTGTAAGAAGTGACTTAATCTTTTCAGGGGTCAATTTCCTCATCTGTAAAAGGAGGAGGCTGGCCTCTGAGGTCCCTTCTAGCCCAACTTTACCAAATGGAATGTTTTCACAGGGAAGAATGTGTGAGTACAGACTATATATTGGGAGGCATCCCCACCGTGCCCCTGTCTCCTAATTTCCCTGGAATGTGGTGGTCAGAGTCTAGCCCAGTAAATTTCACCAAGGGAAGTACCAGCTGTGCAGGCAGCCAATATAATAAGCTTACATGTTATGATTTATTACATATACTACCATCCTTTATATTTCTGTCTTCTACCACCCACAGGGAAGCAAGGAACAGAGGAAGACAACATCTCTGGAACTGTCTTACTTATAGTTAATATACCAGGAATTTCCCGTTTGGATCTTGAGAAGCCCCAAAGGCCTTTGAACTTAGCATTTCATTAGAAACTATCTAGTTTAAGTAATAATACCATAAATCTTTGGATATGAAAGGAAAGTCTGAAAGTGTGGAATCTGAGAATCCATGTTTGAATCCCAGCTATGTTACTGTGTGAGTCATATCAACGGTTTGTACCTCAGTTTCTTTATAAAAACTAGGATGTTGGACAAGATTTCTAAAGTCTCTTTCAGCTCTAGATCCTGGAAGACCTTTCACCCAAAGACCTCAATATTAATATTAGTATGGTTTTTCTGACCAACTACGCAGTATCATATTCATTTGTTGGGTGATTGAGCTGGGTACCCAATGGTGGAGCCAGTTGCTATGATAGCAAAAGTATCTTTTTTAAAAAGCAATCTAATCATGTACCTGTATAGGTTTCCTTTAATTTAATTTACTGAGAAAATTAAATAATTCTTCTGACTTACTGACACATGCTTATGTGTCCTTGGACTTTTAACAACTTTGTGGGCCTCAGTTTTCTCCACTGAAAAAATGAAAGGGTAGAATAGGTAACTTTTGAAGTTCCTCCCTGCCTTAGACCTAAGAGTTTATGATTTTTTTGTAATCTATCGAGCAGAGAGCCTCACCTCAAAGGCTGAATTTGTAGCTAAAGATGGATCAATAATCAATTAACCATTAGCTATTGAAAAAGTTGGGGCAAAAATGGATTTGTTCATTCAATCAATAACCATGTATTCATGAACTGATGCTAAGTGAAATGAGCAGAGCCAGGTGAACATTGTATATAGTAACAGCAATATTATGTGATGATCAACTATAATAGACTGGGCTCTTCTCAGGAATACAGTGATCTAAGACAATTCCAATAGACCTGGGATGGAAAATGCCATCTGCAACCAGAGAGAAAACTATGGAGCCTGAATACAGATCAAAGCATCCCAGTTTCACCTTTATAAAATTTATTTGCTTTTTCTTTCTTGTGATTTTCTTTTTTTGTTCTGATTGTTTTTTCACAACATGATTAATGTTGAAAAATGTTTAAAATGATTGTTCATGTATAACTTATATTGGATTGCTTACTTCTTGGAGAAGAGGATGGTAAGGAAGGGAAGAACAAAAGAAAATTTGGAACTCAAAATCTTACCAAAATGAATGTTGAAAACTATCTTTACATGTAATTAGAAAAGTAAAAATATTATTTTTTAAAAGCCATTCATTTACTGGGCATTCATTATGTGCTCATAACTTTGCTAGGAGTTATGAGGAATAAGGAAATATAAGACATCAAGTATAAGACATGGTTCCTGTCTTTTAAGGAGCTTCCAGTCTAAGGGATATTCTTTTTTCCAAATATCGGAAATCATTAGGCAAAAATAATCTATGCAAAAGAACAAGGTAAAAATAGAACAATGCAGAAAACACATCATAGGCCCTTAACAATGATGTAAATGCTCAAATTTTCTTTAGGTTTCTCTAGATTTCAGTTCTCTGATACAACCCCCCTTAAACCTATCAACTCTTCCAACTCAAATCTTCTATAACCTAAAAATTCTCCATAGAATTACAGGATCACAGAGGATATCTAGTCTAATCTACCTATGACCAGCAATCCCCTCCATAATATCTCTCACAAATGGGCATTCAACTTCTGCTGGAAGATCGCCAGTGATAAGGAGGATTCTCCCAAGTCTATTTTCTAATTGTTAAGTTTTCCTTATATAGTGAAAAGTTGCTTTTCTTCAATTGACATCTATTGATCCTGGTTCTGCATTCTAGGGCTAATCAGTCAATAAGTATTTATTAAATGCCTACTATGTGCCAGGCACTGTTCTAAGTGCTGGAAATGCAAAGAAGGGCAAAAGGCAGTTCCTAATCTCAAGGAGCTCACAATCTTAATGGGGCAGACAACATTGAGACAATCATGTACATATATATATATATATATATATATATATATATATATATATATATATATATTAACCAACAGAAGAAGCTACTAGAATGAAGAGGATCTGGAAAGGCCTCCTGTAGAAAGAGGGCTTTTATCTGGGACTTGAAGGAAGCCAAGAAGCAAACATGAGGAGGAAGAACTTCCAGACACAGGAGACAAGACAGTCAAAACACAGAAATGAGAGATGGAGTTTTCTGTTAAGGTAACAGTAACAAAGTCAGTGCAATTAGATTGCAGAGTACAGGAAGGGGAATGAATAAGAAACCTAGAAAGATAGTGAAAGGACAGACTAGGAAAGGGCTTAACTAAAGACTTTCTTTTTACTCTTGAAGGTAATAGGGAACCACTGAAGTTTATTGAGACGTAAGATGGCTAAGTATATGATTTGAGAACTACTCTGGCAGCCAAATCTGCAATGGGGAGAAAATTGAGGCAGTAAGATCAACTGAGCTATTGCAAAGGTCTAAATATAATCTAGCCAAAGAAATGAGAAAAAACAGGAGGTAGCATGAACCAATTAAGTCAAATCACACATCCTTGGGTCACCATTTTCCCTCAGATCCTGATGGACACCAGCCTAGAACGCTGAACCCAAGAGCTATTGGAATAGTTATGCTAGTGCTCTCAGCCATCATCCTGGATGCAACTGAACAGGAGACCTTTCCAGATTCCCCTTCATATAAATATATAAATATATTTATTTATTTGTTTGTTTGTTTGTTTATTTATTTATTTATTTATTTATAGAAGTATAGAGCTAGTACCTTCCCTCAGTTAGTTAATTGTTTCTACAAGCCAGACTACACATGGCCCAGGAAAGGTCTTTGTCTCCAAAATCCTTGGCGGGTCAAACTGATATCTCACATCATTTTTATCATTGACTGAAAATATTATCCATTGAAACTGATAATTTAACAACTTTAAAGAAGAAGGCACTACCATTCCACCCTAAGGACCACAGGACTTTTCCATTTGACATGCCACTGAAAGCACCTTGGAAGCGGGGAAGATTTTTCTTTTCTATTTGTATCTGCAGCATTTAGCACAATGAGTGGTGCACAGTAGGCACTTAACAAAGGCTTTATTCATTCATTCTGGTAGCAGACAGTGAATTTATTTTTTACAGGATCACGTAGGTGCTAAGCTTCAGGAGTAGGGGCTGATATGTAAAGCTAAGGATAACAAAAATGGGTTTTAGAGCCACATAAAGGAAAATAGAAGGATCAAAAGGATGCGATTTCTGCTAAGGGCAAACAGGAAGGTAACTAAGAAGAGAGAAATGAGAACTGCCCAATTCTTATTTAGCTTCTGTTTCTTGTGGGGCTGATGGTAAAAAGAAATGAGGACTGGGAGTTTTGGCCAGCCTTGCGGAGAGTCTAAAGTAGACACAAATGCTATTTTGTTTTTGCCTCATTGATTTGTGCTGTGTAATTTTGCCAGGTTTTTCTTCCTCTTTTTTTCCATTTGATTTTGAGGGATTTTTTGGTTTACCATTTCTCTGCTTTTGTGTAAATCATGAAGGGGTCACTTGTAAATTTAGATTTTGCTGATTTTATATATAAGCACCTATGTTTGTGTCTTATTCACTTAGTAGATTTTAAGTACAAAGAGATATTAGAACTGTCTTTTATGAAATTCATTTAACTCCCAATGCCTAGCATAGTGCTCTATACATAAATTCTGTCTATGTTTGCTTAATATTATTTTAAGTTTGCTAAATGGATGATTTCAGTTAGGTTCTTATGGATTTCTGTAGTTCTTTAGTTTAATATACAAGAAATTTTTGGCCCAAGCTTTCACCTTTCATTGCTTTTGAAATCCCATTGATTAATGAACCCCAACACCCCTATCCTTGGCTTCCTAAGCCCATTAGCATCCTGAGTTCAGATATCTGCTTCATTTGATCTCTAATTACCTTTCCTAATTCTTCAGCCACTACCATTGTAATTAGATGCCAGATTCTGTAATCCACCACCCCCCTTTTTCTTCTTCATCTGTATCCCACATACTCTAAACCACAAGAGTGTAATTTATAGGATTTTTTCACAAGGGAAAAGAGAATATAAACATTCTGAAATAATATATCAGGGGAAGTAATTAGAAGGGAATGTACAAGAAAACTACCCAGTCCCAAATTTTCTCTGCTATCCTATCTACATATAATACACTCATTCTAGCTTAGCCCACAAACCTTTCTAGGCCCTAAGTACCAGTAATAGGAAAAAAAGAGAATGACATCTTTAGTACCAAACCATCACTATGCTCACTTAGGATATACCCATAGGAAAAAGGAAGGTACTGGATCAAATTTATTTGTCAATTTGACAATCCCAGGCTCACTACTGGCCAATCCAATCAGAAGTCTCTCAATTGCTGATGGGCATTTTGATCTTTACTAGCCAATCACTTAGTTAACTAGACCTTTGGGCAAAGGCCCAAAGGGGAGAAAGGATTAAAAAAAACTATCAAATACAACAAATGTTTTCCCCATCACCTCGAAAAATAAAATTCAACGCCATTCCAAAAGTACATACAGACAAGCCCATCTGTCACAGTGTATCACTGTGTACTAATTGTGCCTCCTGGCTATTGACTGAATCTGAGACTTGGCTTTTGTTAATCGGAGTTTATTTCTTAATTTAGCGTTGCAACACACATACACATTATCCCCCCCCCCTTGATGATAATTATTAAAGAGAACAAAAAGAAACAAAGAAAAATAACCTTGTACGCGTAGGATGGGGGTCCCTTTGGCTTCCTCGTGCCTCAGCACATACTGGGCCTAGGAATCAGCCACACACCTCGCCATGCAATTCTTCTCCCATTCCCCATGGGGCAAATCATTACATAACACCTGCAACAAGATTACAGTTGGAAGACTGTTGGTATTTTCCTCAGAAACTTGGTTTGTGTGGGTTGAAAACTTGCCATGAAAATTCCCTCTTTGTTGAGGTTTGGTGAGGCTTTGGGCAGGAAGATAAATTGCAATTATCATCAATGATAGATTCAAAGTCAGTCACCATTACTATTTTTTTGTCTATGTATTCAAGAGACTTTCCTCACTGCACATTTTCAAAGGCAGTTAAAAATACCAAAAGCATCTTAAGAAAACTTGGTAATTCCTTTAAGGTGAATGAGGTCATGGGAACACCTATTAGGACCAGATCTTTGATCTCCAGGTTGCAGGTAGCCACCCCCCCAATTATACCCTAGATGTCTTTTAGAGGACACCATCTGGAGTAATTATCTTTTTGACCTTCAGATTCCCTTCTGCATTTACCACAGAATGGTATTGCTTTAACCTCTATTGCTGTCTGTATGATAAAACTATTTTGCAAGATATTTTATAATATGTTGGCTATGTGAGGATTGGCTTTATTCTGAAAACTAAGCCATTCTTTTGAGATATCACAGTCTAAGGTACGAAAAACCTCTTGGGTCAGAGAATATTATAATTCTCCACTCTTATGCTTCCATGGGTTTAAATCCAGACCTTTAATGTGATTTGCAAATGACTTTGTGTGATATGATATTAATAGTTAGGAGGTTTCACAATCTATCTAAGAAAACATAAACATACTGCAACAAAAAACCATTAAGAAATAGTAACAGCTAATCCTTAACATGGGAAGATGAATAATTCACCTTCAGGCTTTCCCTCATAAATCAGTTCTGCAGTTATCAGAACCCAATGCTAGAATTGAAAAGCAAAGAGGCAGTATTAAACTTCAGCAATAAAAAGGAATAGAAAGAGGTGGGAAGCATTTGTGTCCCTTTTCTCAGTGCTATGAACTGAGCACATAACTCAGAGAATGAGCAAGGATAAGCTGCTGACTTAATTCCATTTCTGATGAAAGACTTCCTTAATTTTTACCTTCACTGAAGGGTTTCTAATACATGGAATTCTCCCATTTTATGGATACTGGTACCACTACATTCTTATTTTAACCACAAGGTGGTGGTGTTAGCAGCTGACCTGATAAAAAATATCAGGTTTTGGCAAGACCACATTCAAGCTGGCAGTTATGGGCTCCCCTTGGCTGATGAGCAGTGCTGGAGAAGAGTCAAGTTCTCTGTGGGGCTCAGAGAATAAGTGGCTTTCTTTTTCCCAGCTCTGTCTCTCATTGGTTGGCTATAGTCATCTCATTCCTATAGATGCTCAACTCACAGTGTACAGTAGGACCACTCATTAGATGAAAGGCTTAGGGACTCTGGATCCAGGTCTTACTTCTTACTTATGGGTCGGGAAATGGCCTTGAGAAAAGGCAGAAACTCCTATACTTGGTAGTTTTCCTTCAGTGGTCCATTTCTGGCAGAGATCTTTAACAGAATTTACCACAGAAGGCTTGTAACTTTAAACCAAGGACAGACAAGATGTGGAAAGATTCCCTCTTTGCTACATTGTCCTTATTGCCTCCTCAGTCTCCCCATGTCTTTACCCTATCTGCAACACCTCCTTATTGTTGGCTTGCTAAACTCTCCTGTTCTTTTTAATGTATATTATCTTCATGAGTCTGTCAGTCCCAATAAGCTTCATGATTGTTATACTTGTGATTCTTCCCAACATGATTCATTTCTATGTAAATGCTTTGCTACTGCTCAGGCATGAGTCCTGAAGAATAGCACCCCATTATAATCATAAGACCAGTTACTATTCAGAAACCACTTTTCAAAAGTACTCTATGTGCTTCACCCAAGTTGGTGAGCCTTTGTATTCCTTTGCAAAAGCCTGGTACTTTCTCCTGAAATTTTGTGCCAGCTGATCCTCTCAGTAGGGGATATTTGTGTTCCTGCAAAATCATTCTTCTAATACTTGATATTTTCCTAAGGGCAGCCTAGTGGTACACTGGAGAGAATGGTGGGCAGGGAGTTAGGAAGACAAGGTGAAGCCGGGCCAATAATTCCACTGACATCGCAAAGACAGTGGCTACAAAATAAATTCTGAAATTATTTCTTCAAAGTATTCTCTGTGCTGTTTCCAAGGTGGTGGGCCCTGTATTTCTTTGCAACAACTTGGTACTTTCCTCTGAAATTCTGAGCCGACTAGCATTTCCACCCCCTCTCTACTGGGGGCTTTATTATCTTAAGGTGTGAAAAGTTTCTCTAGCAAAAATCTTTCTCAGAGAGAAATCACAGTGATTTAAGTAGTACCCATGTGCCTTAGAGATGGAAGAGAGTCCCCAAGTGATACACGAGAGGAGTAAAACGTTAGGCTTGGGTGCATTTATTAAGGGGAGTGGAATATCTGCTCAGTCAACCCTTTTTAAAATGCTCCGATACCATTTTAATGAAAAGCTACCACAAGTCCTCTGCAAATCATGGCTTTGAAGGGAAAATGTCAATCGCTGTCAAGGCCCAAAGAATTGTTGGAGCCGATGGAAAACTAAATTCATCAGTTTAGCATCCTTCAGAATACTTAGTCCCCCTCTATCAGGTCTAGGCCCTGAACCAACCTCCTGCCCAAGAGGGCAAAAGAGAAGCAGCAAATCATATCATTGGGGACATCCTATCAAACAAAGGGAAGGTCTATGGAAAGGTTAAAGTAAAAAGGAAACCTAAATTTATAGACTTAGCATTAAAATCTTAAAGGACTTTAGGAATGGCTATGAATCTGATGTTAGAAAAGGCAGTGACTGTTGGAGGCCATGGCAGGAAAGCCTGACAAGGGCTATAAATCTAAGCAAGGAGGAAATGCAGAAACCATCTTAGGCCAAAGTGGAGTGATAAAAAGATTCCAGGAGGGATGGGGACGCAGGCAGCGTCACTGATGGGGGAAAGGAGTGGTTGAAGAACCTGACTTAAGTTCACAAATAAAGAAGACAAAAGCAAAAATGGGAAGCTGGGATGGGAATGGGGCTGACAGAGAGAGAGATGGGTTGCAAAGAAAATCAACACATATTTAGCTGTGGGGAAAACTTTGAAAGCGATCCCCACAAGAAAAGAGGCAAAAGCCACAGTTGCTTTACACTGAGCATTTGAAATGGAATGTAAAAGTAACCTTGTAATAGACCAGAATAAACATGTGCCGTAAAGGAGCCTGAGGCCAGAAGAGACTTGGAAAGAGCAAAGAGGAAAGGTATCATCATCTAATGGTTAAGATGCAGAATCAGGAGCCAAGAACTCCTGAGTTTGTTTACCTTTTTTTGTTCATTCATACATTTGGGTTTTTTTTTTTCAATTATGCCCTTCAGGCCCAAGAAAAATAAGTTAAAACACTAATTAAAATACATAAAACAAATGCAGCCGAGAACATATCATAAAATATCATTAAAATGCCAAGCTCAAGTTGCTCTCCCGCAGGGAAGGCCTGTTTGGAAAGACAAACTTGCACCATCTAATTTCAGTTTCTATGCTAGCTTGCATCAGTATCCTAGGGCAAGAAATTGTTCTGCCTCAGTTTCCCCCATGTGGAAAATCAGGGTGACAGAACTGGCTTCCAAAGTTTTGGAGAAAATTAGTAGAATTAACATGTTGTGAGACTCTTCCAACAATTGGGATCCTCTTTAATTTTAGAGAAATAATAGTTATAGCATAATAGACATTTCTATTTTTAAAACTCCATGACTTCACTGAATGTGCAGTCTTTCCACTGAAACAGACTGTGCTTTCCCTCCATGTGAAATGAGAGCCATTTCATGAGTTGCTATGGCCAAAAAACGAATTACCTTCTTTTGACCTTGGCTGCGATTTTAACTACCGCTCCTGCTGTAAAAGACCACTACTGCTACTAATAATAGTTACATTTACATGATGCTTTAAGGTTTGCAAATACCATTTCACTTGATCTTCACAAAAACCATGAAGGGCAGGTGCCATTATGATTCCCTGTAGTTTTTGTTCGCTTTCAGGCTTTGAGAATGTCAGGTCCCCTTCACATTGCCATCAGGCATCAGAACCGGGTCATAGCTACTAGGTTTCTGTGTGTGAACATCCACATACATATAGATGCCCACTGAGATGTTAGCCTTCTTGTTATTCTTCTTAGTGTGGGAATGCTAAGTCACCCATGTTTGGCAGGAATCAGCATGGGAATTCACCATCCCTAAAATGCCCATGTATAGAGCTAGCACACTTGCTGGCTCACAAGCAGTTGTACACTTTCCTATTCAATCCTGGTTATAAATATATGTTATTATGCTTATAAGTTGAGTCCTTTTTTTTAAGATATGACAATATGCATACCTAAGATATACTCTTCTCCACCTCCTTTTTTCCCTTATAAATTCTCATTTATTGTGTTACTCCATCCAGTCTCTTCTCCCAGACTTGTTATTCTAATATTCCTAGCTACTCCTTTTCCCAGAATCAATACTTCCTCTCATCCCCACTTTGTATGTCACTCCCACTTCTGACATTCAATTCAATCCATATTTTTACCATCTCATTTTCGTCGTCTGATTTGCTTGTTAGAAACAGGACTTAAAAACTAACTAGTGTCTCAGTTGCTTTGTTATTTCATGGGTGAATACATATGTTTTTGATCATTCACTAGTAATCACTCACAATTATTTTTAAAATTAATAATAATGTATTTTTGCTTTTTTTTCAGTGACGTGAGGTTTGATTAACATATTGTGCTTGAAGAATGAATTATTTGAGTTCTAAGCTAGCTCTCATCCTGAGTCATTCTATGGAGACAATTAATTAAGGCCTAAATATTTCAATTTGAAACTTGAATCCTAAAACAGCTGTGGTGGTGATAGGTTTCTGGACCAGCAGTTTTCCTGAAGAGAGGTAAAATCAACAAAACTGAAAGAAATCATCTCAGGAAAGAAGAATATTCCCAGCTCAGGTTTAATCTCCAAGGTTTACAAAGGTTCATAAGTTTTTACCAAAACCCTGAGAGGTAGGTGGAATAAGTGTGCACTTCTGACACAAGGTAAGGGCAGACATCAAGGAGTCCCTGAGAATTCCATGGTATCCTCTGCTAAATCGTCTACAGAACCAATAGTAAGAGTGCTGCCTTCCTTGTCTCTCTTTACAGATTGAGAAATCAAAGTTCAGAGACTTGTTTAAAGTCATACAACTAGCAAACGTCAGAGCTGGGATTTGAATCAAAGTCTTTTAACTATTAAATTCTCTTTGCATCTGGGTGCCTCCCACAAATAAAATTCTCAAAGATTAATGACCATAATAAAATTCTTCAGTGACATAGTTCAAGCATTTGATCCTTGTATATTTTTCAAAAATGGTGAGCATGAACCAAACTAGGGATCATTATTTCCCTCTCAGAAAATAAAGAGTAAAGAGAAACAGAAGTCTCAGATTAAACCAAAAAAAATGGATGATATTGCCTTGAACAGATAAATAATCAAAGCATCAGAGGAAAAAAATAAAATTTTATTTGGTAGTTTCTACTTCCTAGAAAAAAGCCAGTGTAGAACTAAAAACAACTTGACCAATGTAAATGTGGCATGATATTACTGTCCACCTACCATCTTTTTTAAAAATTTTATTTAAATTTTAATTTATAGAATAAAACAAGCATTTCTATAATATAATACAATAATATGATTGTACATGCAACTATAAATCTACTATGCACAACTTGCTTTTCCCTTCAAATAAACAAGCAAATTATCATGAACATCTCTTACTTTTTCTTCCCTCTTAATTCCCTCTGTCCTAGAGATGACTACCCTTAAACACAATATACATATATATGTGAATTTATTCAATACATACTTCTATTTATCAGTTCTTTCTTTAGATGCAGATAATATCTTTCTTCATATGTGCTTTATAATTAATTTTACTTTATATATTTGGGCTTTTAAAAAAAGCAGGAAAAAATTCAGTATTAAGAACAAATAACTTATCAGAAACATGTAAGGAAAAGCCTAGTGTTCTGATTTCACAAAGAAAGATCTAAGGTTTTTTTGGAAGTGAGGGATGGGGGGAGTAGGATGCGGAATTCAAAGGTGAACACACTTAAGTTGATTTCCAACTCATTTTGTGCAAAGTTGAGTGAACTAGAAGTTTATTTGCAGAACCAGGGTCTTTCAGCAACTCAATGACTGGTTTCCTGTTTGAATTTAGATGGGTTATTTAACTACTTCATATCTTAAATTACCCATTTCTAAAATGAGTAATACAATATGATAGTCATATTATTTTTGGCTATTGGGCCACTCCCAATGTAAGATATGTAACTGAATCTCACCGAGGCATTTCATAGAATTAGTCCACAAAGCACTTAAGGACTCTAGGATGAATGTTTCATTCAGGAAGCACATTCATAATCCCAATATCATGGTCTCTCTTCCTAAATAATCAGTTTCTTTTGCCTAGTTTCTTTTGCTTGTATTTAAAAACATATTCTCAAAAAATTCCTTCAACCCCTCTATCAACTATTACTATTACTTTATCATTCTCTCTTTTGCATCATGAAATCTCTTTAATTGTAATTTCTGTTTCAACTCTTTTCCTGGCTCCCTACAAATGAGGTTTCTGTCCTACCCCTTCAAAATAAATGGTATTGTTTGAACCAATCCCAGTGGTTCTATATGTGCCAATTTTTTTGTCAATCAATAAGTATTTATTAACCACCTATTATGTGCCAGTTATTAGGGATAAAAATGCAAAGAATGAAACAATCCTTGTTCTCAAGGAATTTCTATCAAAGAAATAATATTTGCATACCTAAGTATATTCAGAATAAAGAATTAAAAGAAGATAAAGAAATTAAATATAAGGGAGCTAAAGAGGTAAGACAATATCAAAAAAATCTTTGTAGACAAAGTGGTACTTAAGTTGTTTCCTTTCTTTTTTTTTTGCTTTTTAGCTTATTTTCTTTTTAAAATTTATTTTATTATAGTTTTTTTTTATTTACAAGATATAAACATGGATAATTTTTCAGCACTGACCCTTGCAAAACCTTTTGTTCCAAGTTTTGCCCTCCTTCCCCCCAACCCCTCCCCAGATGGCAGATAGACCAATACATGTTAAATATGTTAAAGTATACATTAAATACAATATATGTATTCATGTCCATACAGTTATTTTGCTGCACAAGAAAAATCAAACTTAGAAATATGGTTAAATTAACCTGAGAAGGAAATCAAAAATGCAAGCAGACAAAAACAGAGGGATTAGAAATGTTATGTAGTGGTTCACACTCATTTCCCAGAGTTCTTTCACTAGGTGTAGCTGGTTCTCTTCATTATTGAACAAATGGAACTGATTTGGTTCATCTCATTGTTGAAAATGGCCACATCCATCAGAATTGATCATCATATAGGATTGTTGTTGAAGTACATAATGATCTCCTGGTCCTGCTCATTTCACTCGGCATCAATTCATATAAGTCTCTCCAGACCTTTCTGAAATCATCCTGCTGGTCATTTCACTTAAGTTATTTTTTGAAGGACTTAAGAGAGCATTCCATTATGTGGAAATGAGGAGCATAGGAGGTAGAGGGATATTATGGGAATAGTAAACAGCAAGATTTATTAAATGGCTGGATATTTCTACAACCAGATAACTTCTTTTGATAGCATCTATGGCATGTTCTTGTGTCTTAATGTCAGAGGTTCCATTCTACCTAGATATCAGTTACCCAACTGTCCTATAGCAAAAAGATCAGGTTTGTTCTTGTCCCACAAGGCACAGGACTAGGACAGTGCAGGACTAGGAGGTATGGGTACAAGTTGCAAAGGGTAAATCTAGACTTTATAAAAAGGAAAAGATTCCTACTCATTAAAGCTATCTAAAAGGGGAAGTAGGCTGCTTCTCTGTTACTGGAAGCTTTGAACCAAAGGCCCGATGACCAAGGATGTTATAGAAGGTACAAGGGAGACTAGATGATCTCAGAAGCCCTTTCTAACCCTGAGATTCTGTAATCCCAGATTCCTGTCTCTTTTCATGGCTCTTTTCTTTCATCCTGTGCAAAGTTTTCCTATATGCATGCTAACCTTGACTTCAGAGATTCCAAAACTTCCTTGGTTCATAGCACCTGTAATGTCTCAGTAATTCTTTCATGGTGTCCCTAAGCCAAAAGAAATATCTAACTGTTCATTTTGCTGTTTTTCTCTCAAAAATTTAAAATGGCTCACACAGTGAGAACTCCATGGCACACAAATTGAGAACCATGGATTTTCTTGTTCCTCTGCTTGCCCAAGTCCTCCTTAGTTCCCCTTCTGGACAGCAAAGACTATATCTTTTCTATTCTCTTCCAAGTTTCTTCCAACCATGATATATTGCATACAGTGGGAACTCAGTATTTGTTCATTATAAAGTATTCTATAATAGGTTCTATTTTGAATAGACCACCCTTTTGTTAGTGGACTTCACAAAGTCATAAACTCTTGTGGTACAATACTGTGGTCTTGTTGAACATCTGGAATAAATGGCAAGACTCTGGACTAAATACCCTTCCCTAGAGATTTCAGATTAGTTTGCCTTTTGATTCTGTGTGTGTGTGGTTGTAGCTATTGTTCTTTAGAACTAAAGTCTGCTACTTTTTCTGTAAATTATAGTCACATTAGCAATTGTCTTTATTTCCCATTTCTGTATGCCACGTTCAATGTCTTTAAAGATTTAAACTTCCTGTTGTCTAGGTAAATATAGATGCTTAAATTTCACCCATAGATATGAAAAGCATATATCCTAGCTTTTCCCAAAAAAAAGCATACTTTTAAACTAGACTATTTTTTGCAAAGTATATTTATGAAGTAAATATACTTTTCATATCATACATCTCAAATTTGGGATTGGAAAATATTTTCACTGAATCCCTAGGGTGTGCCTACATTATGCTGCTTTTTGAACATGGAACTAACCATTTCTCTTTTCTTTACCATTTCTGTGACATCTCTAACTGATACAGGTAAATTGCCTGAGGTGACAGGCAAGCAGAAATCCTAATACCCACACCTTATTGATCCAATACAAGGTATGGACCCTGAGGCAGCATATTATTGTAAGAGATAATAGAGAAATGTGAAAAAAATATTGAACTGATAGCTAAGACAACTTAGTTTTCATTATTCCTTGCCACAATTAGCTTTGTGACTTTTGGCAAGTCAATTAGCATCGCTGGGACTATGTTTTCTCATTTATTAAAAATCAAGGGAGGTTGGGTTCAGAAACTGAAGGTGAAACATGATACTCACCTCCTGCCAAAGATGTGATGATCTTCAAAGAATCAGACATATATATGACTTTGTTTTGTTGAATCATGCACATGTTATAGGAATCTGATATTTCTTTCTTTTTTGTCAATTAAAAAGGGGAAATAAGAGGGAACAAAAATAAATGCTTGTAGAAATAAATGTTTAAAAATAAAATATAAAATCCAGTAAGGGGGTGATTGGATGGACCAGATCCCTCCTAAAGCTCCTTTCAGATCTTTGCTTTCTTTTTTAGTTCCAAGCCCAGTTCTTAGTATGGAGCCAGGGAGCCAAAATACCCATTGGCAATCTCCAAGAGGGTTAGGATTTCCTCCCTTAACATTCCTGCTGTGATTTATGGAAAACTATGGATGATGAAGAACTGAAATTAAGCATTATTCAGAGGGAAATAGAGAGGTTCATGGTGAGTGTAAGAAAGCTACAATATATTATTTTTTAAAAAGAGCAATTTTTGACAAAGGAGAATTAGAATAAGTGTTTGTTTATGCATGTAATTTTTTTTAAAAAGTCCAAGATGATCAAGTGTGCATAGATAAGTGTTGGGTAGCCCACTGACCTTCTTGCAAGGCCGTCAGCTCACCAGGTAGAGTCTCTGTGGTGAGTTTATAGGGACATGAGAGAATTTATTAGGACAGGAGGGCATGGATGAGGAGCCATTTGCATCACTGGAAGAAATAGGGAATCCTCACACCTATGAGACCACAGATCCATTTGAGTACAACTTCATCTTCAAGGGAGTCTTTCAAAGTGAGTTTTCTCCAGGCCCCGTATTTCACAAAACTACCTGTGGTTGATTTTTTACTTTAACCACCTCCCATTTCCCATATAAATCTTCAAGCCTCAGAAAAACTTTTAAAAATTCATACAGATAAACTCCCTCACTTATTAGTCTGATTCCATGCCAAGTTGCTGTTTCTGAAACATACTATGCTTCATTATAAGCCAACAATCCCATGAGAGTTGGCGTGTTTCCTTCCCACACTGATGGTGTGAGAAAAAGAATGGATCAAAGATTAATTCCACCCAAGCCTGTCACTGGTTAAGAGACAATGCTGGGTGTGGTAATGGATGTGCAGTTCAACTATCCTACCCACCCCTTTCATCCAATAAAATGGAATAAACAAAATGGAAAAATTAAGCAAATCACCCCACATGAATGAAATGAGCTCGTCTTTCCACGTGTCCTTTTGAATGATGAGAAGAACAATTCCAAATCAAGATGTGAGCAGTAGCCAAAGCTGTTAGTTGGTTGGGAAATGGGGCGCACCAAGGGTCAGATTTGTGAAACATCGTGCTTTAGCCAAACCTCTGAAATACTAAACAGAAACAACACTCAGATATATTGAAAAAGACCAACAAGAAGCATCTGGTTTCCTTAGCTGCTGAACATAGCAAGAGAAATGCTGGCAGAACATTTGATTACCATAAAGGAGAGAGCTATGCAGAAACCACATTAGAGAGAATAAAACCAAAACAAAGTCAAATGTTTGAACTGTTTTGAATAGATTATGGTGGAAACTTGAACAAAGGTCTAACCCGAATTAATGAGAAATGCAAATGACCTGGTTCAGAAGCAGTGGCAGCTCTATTGCTCCCCACCATGTGCTATGACATTTCACCACATGGACCTGGGATGAGGTAAATACCTGTGAGCTGAAGGGCTGTTCTGGGACCTACCCCATTCATATCATGTGCTTGGAGAGGCTGCTGTTAACTATTTCTAGGCAAATGAGAAGTAAACTGCATGTTCTACGTGGGTCTGCAAATCTTTCTCACTGACCTAAATGGACACTTATTTCATCTTTCGCTATGAAAAGCTTGGTAAAACAGCTGGTTTTAATCATTATTTTATGGCGGATATTTGAAGAAAATTTCTTTTGGTAACAGCAATATACATTTGTATAAATTTATTTCTTTTTACATGTATTTATTGTCTGTGGTTGGCAGTGATACATGAACTGGCCTTCAGAGTATTCTTTCAAGAGATATTAATGAAAGCTTCTTTGCTTTGGGATCTTGGCAACAGCATTCAAACACCACTGGAAATGGAACAGCTAGGTTTTGGAGGACACAACCCATCCATCTGTGCAGGACTATCTCAAAGGAATCTGCCCCCCCCCCCCCTTTAGAGTTATCATTTTAAACAAATCATAGCCTTATAGAATCTGGGAACAGAAAGGGACTTTCTAAGGTAGAGATTCGTAACTTTTTTTTTTTTTTTTTTTTTTTTTTTTGTCACAGGCCTCTTTGGCAGCCTATGGGCCCCTTCTCAGAATATTTTAAAATGCATAAAACAAAAAACATAGAAGTTGTCAGAGAAATTGCAGGACAGCTAGTGGAATAGGAATCAAGAAGACTCATCTTCATGCGTTCAAATCCAGTCTCAAATATTAGCTATGTGTCCCTGGACAAGTCACTTCCCTAATACTTGCCAATTTCCTTATCTATAAAATTAGCTGGAGAAAAAAATGGCATGCTACTCCAGTATCTTTGCCAAGAAAATCCCAAATGAAGTCACAATCAGAAGGGCATTTAATCTACCAATTTAAAGATGAGGAAATAGAGGACCTAGCTCCATACTACTTGCTTTGCCTTCATTAATACAATCCTCCCTTTCCTCTCCTGATTAGCAGTCTTCCCTATTAGAATGTAAGTTCCTTGAAAGTAAAAACTATCTTGTTTTATCATATTTCTATTCCTAGAGCACAATGCCTGACACAATAAATGCTTTACTAACACATTAAATAATCATCTTCACTTTCTTCAAAAATCTCAACAATCTTATTAAGTGAAGAATAAAGCACAGGACATAATGCTGTGAGCAGTGAATGAATTATTTTCACGGGGTCTGTAAAAATGATGCTGTCCTTGTTCATCCAGACCTACCCAAGTCACTAAGGCTGCTGCCGCCACTGCTTTTGTTACAGCTGCAAAATGTGAGAAAGCCATGACAGACAAGCTCCAGGTTGCTTTTATTTATTTGTTTGCTTTGCTTGTCCAGACATTGATCTGTTCTCCATTCACACCAGCTGCTAATTAGAGAAGGCTGCTCAAACTCTTCTGTACCTATTACAATCTCCTGTACATCTCTCAATGTCTGAAAGATCTGTGACTGCTCAGTGTAGGGAACTCCCAATGTAGAAATTCCCTTTAACACAAATGAACCATGTCTGTAACTTGTATATATCAAGTCCTTGGGAGTTCCTGAGGCAATGAGATATTAATGATTTGTTCAGAATTATACAACTAGTAAATTTCATAGGTAGAATCTGACCATAGGTCTTTCTACATAAATTCATAGAAGATTGCTTGACAGAAACATCAGCAATAACTTTAATTGATGATTCTATAACTATCAATATCAAACAAAACACAAACTAAGGAAACAAGTTTGCCAAGCTTCTACTATCATTCAGAGAAATCTATTGCAGATTCTGTCTATTGCAGAACTCTAATAGAAAGATGTCAAGGTTCTCCAGATACTGCTGGTTTCTGATATACTGATTGCATCAATTTTATGACTCTATTGAACCCCCTAAATGAGACTGGAAACCCCTAAAAAGAGTTCAGTCTAATCATATATATAGGAAAAAACAAGTGGATGAAAAATTATTGTTGTTCAGATCACGATAAACAGTTGGAATCCAGCCCCTAGACTTGGGTGTCAACACATTTATATTAGACAGAAACTGGAGATGTAAAATTCAAAGGCTGATAGGAAGGTCACCAGCCTACTGATCAGGTAAGGCCTTCTGCAGAGGCTTTCTTGGAATATAGGGACAAAAGTCACAAAGTAGTCACACATGGATTGATAACTATACCCATAGAATAATACAAAAATCAGTGAGATCAATGACCCACAGAAATATTAAAGCTGTTCTTAAATATTCAAACAGATCTGTGACTTCATCCACTTAGGAGTTCCTGTCAGCAAGGGAGACTGAAATCTGTCCCTGCCTGTACATTGTGTGCTACCCTTACCCACATTTTCCACAAAGTTCACCCCAAAGTCCCCACCAGGGTGCTCCTAGCCTCCTAGACCTTCCTGGCCAGAAGGGCATCCCAGCTCTCCACCTGCCCTGCCCTACTCTACCAGCATGACCATACCGTCTCCACTTTCCACCACCCAGTGGCCTGATGACTTCTTCCCAGGGTTTATGTTGCTGCCAATTCCCCCATGGCCTCTGAGAGATAGGTGTCTTCAGTTCTTCAGAAGCAGTGGAGTTTGGAGTCTTCCTGCTGCTACATAGCAACATCAGTCAAAAGTTTATGTTGAGAAGATAGCCTTGGTTGTTAAGGGAAAAGGTGAGATTCCCACAAATTTCTGTCTTCACTTCAGGAGTGCAAGGCACATGCAGGGACCACGTGGAAGTTCTCCTAAGTCAGGTGCTCCAGAGGCTCAGGTTTCTTAGGCTGGGCAGCCTAGAAGTATTTGTCTTCTAGTACTTCAATAAACAGAGTTTGGAAGAAGATTATCTTGAAGGCATGTCTGAGCTTGGTAAAGGTGACTGACCAAGGACCGTGATCACAGTTAATTATCTTAAGCTGCTTGAAAATACCAATGTTCAAAACAGCCAACTTGGCAGACACAATGGCTTGGTTTGGAGTTTGGTTTGGTTTTTGGATTAGATCCATGATTTAACTGGCATAGTTCTCACAAAGGAAACCCCCTTTATAGAGCACCTGCTCTACAACTCGGGTTTCAGAGCTGCTTAGAGAATTGGGAAGTTAAGTGACTTTCCCAGGCTTCCATGATTAATATATGCCAGCAGCAAAACTTGAACCCAGGTTTTCTTGATCCTGAAGTAGGCTCTCTACCTAGTATATCATACTGCCTCTCAGTCAGCTGTCTATCTACTATTCCATACTGCCTCTCCCTCGGGAAGGTCTATATCTACTATGTCATACTGCCTCTCAGACAAAATGTTTTCATAGGAAATCCAATTATGTTGATTTTTCCTACTTGAGAAATGTGCTTCAAGTCCTAGAAAGATGGAATGGCCCTGAAAACTATCAATGATAGTAACAGCTCATATTTAAATGAAACAGGGTTCTCATGGACAGTATTCTGCTTCTTTTAAGTTTTAAAAAATTCTGATCATGTAAAAAGAGCCTCTAAAAGAGCTTCAATCTCTTCACAAATTAAAGGTGTGAAGGAGCTGAGGGGAATGGAGACAGTCAAACCAAGAGTTTTCCAGGTTGATCTGTCACTTGTCCATCATCCCAGGTCTATTCCTCTATTTTATAAGTGTCAGATCAATTAAATGGCCATCTTTTAATTGTACAGAACTTCAATACAGTTTTAGTGACTGGCCTGGTGTGTGATTTCTAAGGCATTGCTTTGTTAATAGGACTAGAATTTAAGAATACCTGAAAGGACCAAACAAAATTTTGCATCAATTGACACTCCTGATCTTACTGATATTAAAACAAAATATTATAATATCCAACTATGGTGATGGTCTGATAATTTATAGCCCATTATTTTTATTTTTTAAATATTTCTCGATTTTAAGGATCTGAGTTTTAAAAATTTTGTGAAAGTTAATTTTATTTTATCACCTAGACTGTCTCTTCAATAATATTTTATATTTACAAATGCCTCTTAAAGTTTACAAAATACATTTCTCACCACAACCTTTGAGGTGTGTAGTGAAGTTATTATTGTTCCCATCTTAAAGATAAAGAGACCCAAAGAGTTTTGCATAATCTTTAGCTAGTATATTAACAATGATAGTAGTAGCTCATCTTTATATATATTTTACTATCTTCAAAATATTTTCTTTTTTTTTTTTTTTTTTTTTGCTGAGACAATTGGGGTTAACTTGCCCAGGCTCTCACAGCTAGGAAGCGATAGGTGTCTGAGCCAGATTTGAACTCAGGTCCTCCTGACTTCAGGGCTGGTGCTCTATCAACTGTGCCATCTAGCTGCCTCTCTTCAAAGTATTTTCTTCAAAACTTGGTGAGATAAGTCATAGAAATATCATTAGGACCACACACAGGAAGAAGTAGATGATTGAAGAGGAAGGGCACCTTACTTTTAGCTGAGCTGGCCTGAAGGTATTTCTAAACCTAGTGTCCACAATTTCACCTAGGGTATCACAATAACATATTTTGAAAGTGGTTCTCATGGGCAGGTATTCCTGACTTTAACTTCAGGAATCTATGTACTATGCCACCCACAGTCACATGGGGCTTTGTTGGGATCAGAATCAAAAGTAAAATTTTAGTTTCCTAACTCCATGTTCAGCATTCCTTCTACTTCATCACATAATTTTTTGTATTATGACTCTATGCTACATTTTTGAGTCCTAGATAGCCGCAAATATTTGCTTAATAAATACTAGCTTGACTGCTACTTAAGGTCACTGCCTGCAATGAGAAGGGTAGTTTCTGAAGTATCTCCATTCACAAGGACAACTTCCAAAAAGCTGACAGAAGCTGCAACAAGTTGTTCTTCTTATTAAAGAAAATTATTCCTCTCTTGAGTATGTCATTTACTGAGCATTTATTATTACATGGTTCCAATATTTCTAACCTGTAAATGTGTTAAAGATCAAAATGAAATTCAAGTAGCAGACCCATAGCTAAGTCTAAGTGTAATCTCAAAAGGAGGCCATACTATGGCCCAGAGAGCAGGATTTCTCTTCTCGTATTGAAGACTCAGCTCACTAGTACTAAAATACAACACATACACACACACACACACACACACACACACACACACACACACACACACACACCTACATATACCCTCACTCTCCTGTACTCTCTTGAAGATGTTCCCCACTTTGGCCCCCAGGTCGTGGGCATTGTAGTGAGGCTCCTGCTTAAAGCATTTTTTTCCAGAGCTAGAAGGGGTCTCAGTCATCATTTATCAAAGCTGTCACTGAAGAAGAATCCCTTTAAACAATACACCCCACAAGCAATTGTCCCATCTTTGTCTGAAGATGTTCAATGAGGGGGATCCCAATATCTCTGAAAGCAACTCTAATTGTCAGGAAGTTTTTCCAGACTTTAAGCCTAAATTTGCTTCTTTGTGACTTCCGTCCATTGTTCCTAATTTGTGCCCTCTGGGGCCAAACAGAACAAGCTGAATCCCTCTTCCAGATGCTAGTTTTTACAATACATAACGTCATCAATTATATCTTCTCTAAATCTTCCAAATAAACATTCTCAGTTCCTTCAACCAAACTTCACATAATATGATTGTGAAGCCTTTCATGTAAATAAGTCAACAAAGCAGTTTGTCAGATACTCTACTAAGCATAGGACAGAGAGAAAGAAGGGGGGGGGAGGAGGAAAGAAGAATAAGAGAAAAAGAATAAAGAAGGAAGAAATCACTGGAGATTACTGAGCAGGATGGTGAGGTAGTTTAACCTGAACTTTAGAAAATCACTTTTGACAAGTAAGAACAATTGAAGGCAGAGAGATCAACCAGATTATTATAATAGTCTGGGAGTAAGATATTTTTTAAAAGCCTATGCCGGGATGATGGCTGTGAGTGAAGAGTAGACTTATACAAGAATGGTTGTTGAAGGTAACAGTTTGAAAACGTGGGGTGGATAATAATTAAGAGAGTAAGATAACATTATGGGTGAGTAGAAGGATGGTGGTGACCTCTACAGTAAAAGGAGAGTGTGGAAAAGGAAAGAGTTTGAGGCCTTATCAACTTGTCTACTTTGGCCTTGTCAAATTTGAGATATTTTGGAGACATCCAATTAGAGATGTCCAAGAGCCATTTGATGACATTAAGTTGGAGTTTAGGAGAGGTTTGGGTAGAATATATAAATCCAGGAATCACAGAGGAGATAACTGAATCTCTTTAAGAGTTGATAAAATGATGAAGATGATGGTAAAGAGACAAGGTACTGCAACGGACCCTTGGAATACATTACAGTTAGTAAATATGACCTATAAGAAGACCCAACAAAGGACTTCCCAATGTAGGAGAAGCAGGAAAGAGAAGTGTCATAAAAACCCAGAGAGAAGTATCCAAAAAAGGGTGATCAGAGGCTGCATAGAAATCAAGATGAAAGACAACTGAGATTTGGAAATTAAGATATCACTGGCATCAGTGCCCACTCATGACTCCTTTTCACCCAAGAAAATAAATTTTTACATAACCCCAGCTATATAATATATATATATAATATTATATAGCTATATAAAATAGGTGTATAAATCAAACATTTGCTTCTAAGTCATAATTTCACAACTCAATTATGAGACCTATATGGGGTTGTAACACAATTTAAGTAGGTTTGCTCTAGCTCTGGTTTATCAACATTTCTCTTAAAGTGTGAGTTTAGAATTGGACCAAAAATAGTATTCCAGATGTGTACTGACCAGGGTGGAACACAGTGAACTATTGAAGCTCTTGTTTTATATATTATGCTCTCAAAATAGCCCAAAGTCAGATTAGCCTTCTGGCTGTCATATTATTCAGCAGATCCAGATTGAACTCCCAGGTCTTTAAAACACTCTTTTATCATAGTTTTAGATGAAAAAACTATTGGGGAAATTGAGGCCTGGGGGAGGTTAAATGTCTTGCCCAAGACCACACAGGGAATATGTGGCAGGAAC
Source organism: Sminthopsis crassicaudata (assembly GCF_048593235.1). Classification (NCBI taxonomy): domain Eukaryota; kingdom Metazoa; phylum Chordata; class Mammalia; order Dasyuromorphia; family Dasyuridae; genus Sminthopsis; species Sminthopsis crassicaudata. The sequence continues at coordinate 77,645,983 of NC_133619.1, read as the reverse complement.
AAAATTTGAACCCAGTATTCTAACTCCAAATGCAGTCTTTTTCACACAAATTAACCGTACTCATCCCATCTTAAACTTGTGAAATTGATTTTTTTTAACCCAAACATAAAATGTCCCCTCTGTCTCTTTCATTTTTTCATCCTCTTAGATTCACCCCAATGTTTCTGCCTCTAGGGCCTTTTTAGAGCCTCATCGGTGATCCAGGATGTTCATCAGCCTAAGCTTTTGGTCCAGTCATTGATAAAAACACAACTCAGTTCCCTGGGACATACCACTGGAGACCTCCTTCCAAGTAGCCAGTTTCAAATCCTCCTCTTTTTATGATCTCTTTGTTCTCCACTTTCCCAAAAGAATAGGAATGGGGGAGGGGGGTACAACGAGAGGAAGCTAGATAATCCATAAATACAGATTTTCATTGGTCTGTCAACAAAAGGAAAGGGTCATCTGATATGGGTTGTTTAAAAGGATCCCATGCTGACTTTGTGATCACTTCTTCCTTATCTGGAGGATCAGTAACAATCTCATTAATAAAATGTTTTAGAATTGAAGTCAAGATCACAGGCCTAGAATGGGCTAGTTTCATTCTCTCTCTCTCTCTCTTTTTTTTTTTTTAATCAGTATGTTGCCCTTGTCTGGTCCTGGTCCTATCCTTCCCATTCACCATCATTTTTCAAATATCACTGAAAGTGTATGAGCAATCACATCTGCCAGTTGTTGTTGGGTCCCCCCCCCCCCCAGTATCCAAGACAGCAATTCATTTGGGCCAGGTGACTTTAATTCTTGAATACTTTCTTATTTTCCCCTTACTCATCTTGTGACTATTCATTACCCATTTTTTGTTGTGTCTTTTCTAGCCCAAAGATGACTGATTCTCTTTGGCAGGGAAAATACAAGTAAAATAATTAAATTCGGTCTTCTCTAGCATTAGTTATCATCATCCTATCCAATCCTAGCAGAGTTCCTAGGACTCTTTTTATTTTTCATTTCCTAAATTAAAAAAAAAAAAAAAAAAAAACTTTTTGGTAATTTTTAGCTTTCCTTGCTAAATAGTATCTGTAATGTGCTTAATGAGCTATATAAGTGCAAGTTACATTGTTGTCATCATCATCATTATTATTATTACTACCAACTTTAGTCTGTATTTGGAGGATTAATACTTCTGATACTATTTTTATGGTCCTAAGCCATATTATGGTCATCCTCTGTCATCTGCCCTCACTGTCACCTTCTCCATTACATTAAAGATCAAAATTGGTTGATAAATTCCCAGGGCATTCATGCTAGTCTCTTAAGACAACTCCCCTTTTGCAGTTCATCAGAATTATTTTTATTTCTGTTTTTGGAATCTCACTGAGAGGCAACATACATAGCAAAGAAACAGCTGGCCTCAGTCAGGAAGACCCAGGCTTACAGGCCTGTCTGTGACACACACTAGCTGGGTGACTGTGGGCCACTGACCTGCTTAGAGCCCTGAGAACCCAAGTTGTAGAGAAGGTGCTACCTGCATTGGGCGACAGAATTTCCTCACCCCTTCCTACTAATGACATTCCAAGTTCAGTCTCTATCCTTTAGCATTTCGTTCCTGAGTTGTCCATCACTCCCGTGGGTGCTTTATTTTTGAAGAGGACAAATGACATAACAGGAGGATGGTTTGATGCACATGGAGTAGATTTAAGGAGGCAGAGCTGCACAAAGTCCTCAGCTTCAACTCTCTTGGAGAGATGGGTCAGTCGCTGTTTCTGAACAAGCTCTATGCACACCACAATGCCTCCTTCAGGTGCCTTCGAAGTTGTTGGGACAAACTTTTCTCATTCACTCATTCTGCTGGGAAAGTCTTCACATGCTCGGGGACAACATCCACTTGCTCACCAATAGGTGTGAGGCCTGTCAGTAACCTTCAACCTGGTTTTGCCAGAGTGATCACTGCCCATGCTACAGCTTCTTGGAGCCACAGGTGAGAGCTGGATGAAAAGGGAGAAGCCCTGAAAAAAGGACTCAGCAAGCCTTAAACCAGAGACACTAGCCCTGAACACCTCAGAGACCCCAAAGAAACTATCAAGATATTTAAAAGAGCTTACTTTCACCTATGTATTCAAACGAGCCTTAAAGAGAGGAGTTGATACCTACTGGAGTTGGGCCCTAAAGGGAAGGAAAGTATTTCCTAAAAGCAATAATAGTCAACATTTATTTAAGGCTTACTAGATGTCAGGCACTGTGCTAATTGCTTTCCAATTCTTATCTCATTTGATCCTCACAACAATCCAGGAAGGTAGATTGCTATCATTATCCCCATTTCAAAGAGAAGGCAAATTGAGGTTAATTGATTTGCCCAGGGTCACATCACTTCAGTCTGAGACTAGATTTGAATTTAGGTCTCCCAGATTCTAGGTGTGCTCTAACTACAGTACCTGGATGGAAATGTGGCAATTGGCCCAGAGTACAAAGTGAATAGCTCTACGAAAGACCAGAAACAAAAGAATGGGCATTGATATGTCATCACCAGGCCACAAGAGACTAGTCTGCAGACCACCTGGAAAATCCTCACGGACCACACTTTGAGAAACTGTCTCAGAGGAGCTAAGAATTTCCTGTTGGATTCATTTCTGTGGTAAAAGACAAAACCCAACCCAAGTTAAAACAACTGTAAACAAGAGCTGAGCCAGCTTCTCTGTGGCAGCTCTGGGCTCTCTATGCTACCACATTACCATTCTTATACTCAATGCCCTCTGTAGCAGGCTGGCACCCCTTCCATCCCTGCTTGATGTGGTTGTACCACTTGCTGATCCCCGCAGATGTGACAGTAAGTTTGAGTACATCTGGAGCCAGCACACTGAGCTTTTGGGCTCCAGGACTCTAGGCAGGTCTAAGAAGCAGCAGGCCACAGAGATTCTCAAAGCAACATTCACCCTCTCCAGCACTGCACATGGGCACACTAATCTCCAACTGAGACCACCCCGAGTGGCAACAAACAAATAACCAGCCACTTTTCTAAACCTGGATTTGACTGGATATCACAAGGACAAACAGCTCCTGGTAACACAGCCAGCAGCCAGGGCTCTCTACACAGAAGAAAGGGGCAGCCAAGTGGCAGGGGGATGGAATGCCAGGCCATTAGTCAGGAGGCCTCCTCTTCTCATCTGCACAGTGAGCCAGAGAAGGAAAGGACAGCATGTTTGCTTTAAAAAAAAAAAAAAAAAAAAAAAAAAAAAAAAAAACCCTGAAATGAGGTCACAAAGAGTGGGACATGACCAAAAAAACAAAACAAAAAACAGAAGCCAAAGAGGGAGCATGAAGGCCAATTTCATTTTAATTAAAATGTCCTCAGGAAAAGCAACTGGTCTGAGACTTGTATATTTTTTAAAGAAATTAAAAACATGCCAGATCTACTTTCTCAGCACTGTTAATAAAATTAAAGGTATGATGATAAAGTACTGCCTGAGTCAGAAAGACCCAGTTTGAAGCCACTGATGTAATACCACTGGCTGCTTCTTGTTAGGTTAGTTGGACAAGGCCTCTATCTCCTGAAATTCAGGCGTTTTTGTTTTGTTTTGTTTCAAATTTTTTAAACTTTTAACACACATTGCTTTATGAGTTATGTTGGAAGAGAAAAATCAGAGCAAAAGAGAAAAACCATGGGAGAGAAAAAAAAAAAAAAAGTGAACATAGTATGTGTTGATTTACATTCAATCTCCAGAGTTCTTTTTCTGCATGCAGATGGCATTTTCTGGGGATTGCTTTGGAATTTAGGCATTTTTTCTGGCTGTCCCTTACTCCTGCCTGGCATTGTCTTCTTCCTCATCTTCACCTTGGCAACCCTGGGATTGCTTCCAGTTCCAGCTAAAATCTCACTTTCTACAGGAAGCCTCTCCTCCTCTAGTGCCTTCCCTGTCCATTATTTCCAAATTATCCTATACTGTATATATCTGATTTTCACATAGTTGTTCTCCTGTGGTCTCTTCCCGTTAAAGACTGTGAGCTTCTTGAGAGCATTTCTTTGTGTTGCCAGTGGTTAGCTTGGTAAATAACAGGGGTTTTATACAGCATCAGGCATATACAAACTGTGTGAACCTGGGCAACTCAACTTCTTGGGTCTGTAGGCAACTCTAAGACTTTACATTACACAGCAACATTGTGTGGGTGATTAACCTTGATAGATTTAGCTCTTCTCAGCAATACAATGATTCAAGATAACTCCAAAACTAGAAAATGCCATCTATATCCTGAGAAAGAGCTATGGAGTCTGATTGCAGATCAAGATATATAATATTCAATTTTTTCCTTTTGTTCTGAGTCTTTTTTCATATGACTAACATGGAAATGATTAATATGATTGTACATATATAACCAATATCAGACTGCTTGCTATTTTAGGGAGGGGGAGGAGAGAAAGGGAGGGAGGAAAAAATGTAAATTGAAATTCTATAAAAGTAAATGTTGAAAACTAATAATTTTTTTAAAAGATTTTAAGATACAGAATTGCTGATTTGCATTACGTTTATCAATACCACTACTATATCTGTTTTCAAAGATGATTAAGAAAGAAGTTATATGTTCTAAATGTTTACAACAGCTAACTACTACATATACATATATATATATGTGTGTATATATATATATATATGTGTGTATATATATATATATATATATATATATATATATATATATATATATAAACTACTCTTTTGTAGTAGTAAAGAACTGCAAATTGCAGTAATGCCCATCAATTGAGAAATGGCTGAACAAGTTGTAGTGTATGGTTGTGATAGAATACAACAATTTTAGAAAAACAAGGAAAGAAATAATGAAGAGCAAAATGAGCAGAACCAAGTGAATATTGTATACAGGACCAGAAATAGTATTTCAAGATCAACTTTGAGAGAACTATAATGGACAAAGATTTAACATGCTATTTACAGCCAGAGAAAGAACTAATAAGTAGAAGTATATATAAAATAATGTTACATATGTATATATGTATAAATATAGACATATGCCTATTGGATCCACTAGGAGCCATTTTCATGGAAAAAAGAAAAAAAAGGTATGACGAGGATGATTATACTAATGATAGCTAGAATTTAGATAAGATCAAAATTGCCTCCATTATACTTGAGCCCACCCTCACCTCAAATCACTTTATATTGTGAATTTATTTTACATGTAAGTGCTTTTTTTTCTTAAAAGAGTATAAACTCCTTGAGTCAGGGTCAGTCTTGTTTTGTTTTTGGATCCCCGGGCTTAGTACAAAGCCTTAAAAAACAAACAAAAAACCTCCCAATCAAATCTGATGTGTTGGATCTTGGCTCAAAAAGGTCTAGGTTCAGATTTCAGTTTTGCTGTTTACAACCCCTGTGATTTTGGGCCAGTTGCTCAGCCTCTCTGGGGCCCACCAGGGGCCTGGTATTAACACTGGATTCAGAGACAGGTTTAGGTTTGACCCTTGGATGGATCTAAGACTTCAGCTGACTCCCCTCCTTTCTCTAGGCCAGGGGTTCTCAAACTACGGCCCTTGGGCCATATGCAGTCGCTGAGGTCATTTATGGGACCGAAGGGTTATGACAAATGGGCTAAGGGGTGGAGACAGAGTGTGAGCTTTTGGTTTTACTATAGTCTGGCCTCCCACAGTCTGAGGGACAGTGAATTGGCCCCCTATTTAAAAAGATTGAAGACCACTGGTAGGCCTGTCACCCTGCTAGGTAGGCCTCTATCACCCTGCTAGGCCTCTGTCAGCCTCCTAAGCCTCTGTCACTCTGCCAGGCCTCTGTCACCCTGCCAGGCCTGTGTCAACCTGCTAGGCCTCTGTCAGCCTCCTAAGCCTCTGTCACCCTACTAGGCCTCTGTCACCCTGCTAGGCGTGTGTCAACCTGCAAGGCCTCTGTCAGCCTGCTAGGCCTCTGTTACCCTGCTAGGCCTCTGTCAGCCTGCTAGGCCTCTGTCAGCCTGCTAGGCCTCTGTCAGCCTGCTAGGCCTCTGTTACCCTGCTAGGCCTCTGTCAGCCTGCTAGGCCTCTGTTACCCTGCTAGGCCTCTGTCAGCCTGCTAGGCCTCTGTCAGCCTGCTAGGCCTCTGTTACCCTGCTAGGCCTCTGTCAGCCTGCTAGGCCTCTGTCAGCCTGCTAGGCCTCTGTTACCCTGCTAGGCCTCTGTCAGCCTGCTAGGCCTCTGTTACCCTGCTAGGCCTCTGTCAGCCTGCTAGGCCTCTATCACCCTGCTAAATCAGGAAGGTTCATCTGGGATGGGATGCTATGGAAAGGTAAGGGGAGGGACTACACCCGTGACTTCCTGGTTACGCTGCAGTTCACTAATACTCCTGTCTGTGACCCCACTGGGGGTTCTTGGCAGAGATACCGCAGAGGATTGCCCTTTCTTCTATGGCTCAAATGTGAAGATGAAAAAATGAGGCAAACAGGATGAAGCACTTTGCTTTCCACCAGAATCCCATACAAATGATTTTTGGGGTTGAATTACAAATAGTTATAATATTATATAATACTCTCTATATAACATTTAATAATATATTATATACGATCATTTGTTACAATATCTTAACATCTACATAGTAGATATATTTTATAACACTATAATTTCATAACACTTTATAAATATAAGCTCATCTAATCCTCACAATCCTTGGGAATAGGGGAAATTATTGTACCCATTTAGCAGTGGGAAAAATTGAGGCAGATGGGTTAGATGAAGGTCACACTGCTGGGAGGCGTCTGAGTCTGCACTTGTATTAGGACACTGTAGCGCCCCCACAGGGGCCTGCCTGGCTCTTGAACTGCTCACTACTCCCTACACCACAGCCTCTCCCACTTTGTGAATTAGCGATCTCCCCACCTCAAGCGGCTTCTCCGAGGATGCCCGAGATTTCGGGTGTAATTGCACGAAACTCCCTCCCATTCTCCCTTCACTCCAGGCTTTTCCTTCCGCGCAGACGCGTAGGATGTAAAGTAGTAGTAGAGCGTTACGAGGGAGGGGAAGGGAAGAGTCGAGCGGCTGTCCAGGTGCTTGCGCATTATAGGAGGCCGAGATTGTCATAGAAGTCAGAGCGCGTCGGCGCACGCGCGCGCAAGCGCAAACACCCCTGCCGGAACTCCTGACTGGCGTGTCTGCGTCCCGGGAGCGAGATCCGTACCCACGTGTAGCTGCCGCGTGCGCGCGCGTATATTCACGCTTATTCCCTCTTTTCCTGCCCGCCGGAATCCTTTTCTAGTACGAGGTACTACAAACGCTACCATCTCGAGCAAGGTACTGAAACCCATAGAGGCGGGGGTGGGATCCCGAAGCGATGACTAAGCGCCGCGGCCGGCCGGCGCCCCGCGGCTCCGGCGGAAAACCTCCGAAGGGCCTCTCCCAGGATGGCACGAGCGCGCAGCCCCGCCGGGAGGCCGAGCTGAGGAAGCAGCGGCAGGAGGAGCTGCGTGAGAAGCAGCGCGCGGCCCGTGAGCAAGAGAAAGTCCGGCGGCGCAGCCTGGAGAGCCTGCAGCGCGAGGCACTGCGGCGGCAGCGCGAGCACGAGCAGCGCGAGCACGACCTCCGCGCCTTAGAGCAGCAGCAGTATCTGCAGCTGGAGCGCGAGGCCTCCCGCAAGGCCTATTATCGTGAGTTTAAGAAGGTGGTGGACGCGGCCGACGTGGTGCTGGAGGTGCTGGACGCCCGCGACCCCCAGAGCTGTCGCTGCCCGCAAGTGGAGCAGGCCGTCCTGCAGGCGCGTGGCAGCAAGAAGCTGGTGCTCGTGCTCAACAAGATCGACCTGGTGCCCCGGCAGCTGGTGGAGAAGTGGCTGGCCTACCTGCGCAATGAGTTCCCCACGGTGGCCTTCAAGGCGTGCACGCAGCAACAGCAGCGCCACCTGCAACAGAGCCGCGTCCCCGCCCGGCAGGCCTCGGCAGGGCTGCTGAGCAGCGGCGCCTGTGTGGGCGCCGACTGCCTCCTCAAGGTCCTGGGCAATTACTGCCGCAGCCAGGACCTGCGCACGGCCATCCGCGTTGGCGTCGTGGGCTTCCCCAATGTGGGCAAGAGCAGCCTCATCAACAGCCTCAAGAGGGCGCGTGCGTGCAGCGTGGGTGCCACCCCAGGCGTCACCCGGTGCCTGCAGGAGGTCCACTTGGACAAGTACGTCACGCTGCTGGACTGCCCCGGGCTCGTGCTGTCCGCCCCCAGCTCGGACAGCGCGCTCGTGCTGCGCAATTGCATCAAAGTAGAGCAGCTGGCGGACCCGGTGACGCCCGTGGAGGCCATCCTGCGGCGCTGCAGCCACGATCGCCTCTCCCGCCACTACGGCGTGGCCGACTTCACGACCCCCACCGAGTTCCTGGCGCTCCTGGCGCAGAGGCTGGGCCGGCTGAAGAAGGGAGGCACCCCTGACCGGGAGAGCGCGGCCCGGGCCGTGCTGACGGACTGGATGAACGGCAGGATCAGCTACTACACGCACCCGCCCGAGACGCACCAGCTGCCGGCGCACATCAGCGCCGAGATCGTGACCGAGATGGGCAAAGCCTTCGACTTCGAGGCCCTGGAGCAGGGCAACATGGAAGCCTTGGCCAGCATGCCCTCGCCAGCCAGCGCCCTTGGCCAGCAGCCTCTGGACCCGCCCAGGGAAAGGGAGGAAGAGATGCTGCAGGAGGAGGAGGAGCAGTTCTGGGACGCCAGGGAAGAGCCGGAAGCTGGCATGGACGAAGACAAGGATCCCGAGTTTGGGGCCATCACTGTGGAGCCCAAGGGCGGCAAGGGCAAGAAGCCTGCCGAGACTGGGCAGAAACCGCCCCCCGCCCCCCGGCTGGAGGAAATCTGGGCCCTGGATCCTCTCCAGCAGGGCCAGGGCCTGGCCGCGGCCTGCAAGAAGAGGAAGAAGATGCAGAAGAGGGCGAATAAGCTGGCCACCAAGCTGTCTGACAGCTTCGTGGCGGCCCTGGACCTAAGCATGACAGAGGCCTGAAGCAGGCTGCAGCCGGGACGGGAGGAGAGGCCCATCCGGCCTAACGTGGTCCCGTGGTGTCCTAAGGGACGGCCCTCGTCCCCAGCCGCCCCAGAGGAGCGCTCCACCAAGGAGCACCAAAAGAAATGGGAGCCACGAGTTCAGGGAGGCCCGATGTGTGAGGGGGACTCATCTCGGCTTTGGGATGTGGGCTCTGAGCCAGGCCTCTGGGGAAAACCACCACCACTAGTGAGTGAGCATGGGGAGAAGGGGACCTAGAGGGAAGGTTTCCCGAGCAGCTGCATGGTGCCGGGAGGGGTGGGTCTCATTAAACGATTGGCTCCGGTGTTGTGTGTTTGTGTTTACTGGAAAGTGAAGTATCTTATGGGCGGGGTTGGGGGACCTTAAATGCTATGTAAAATACAGCTACTTAAAACAGCAAAAGTGCTTTGTGACTATTTTCTGTGTGACTCTGGGCAAGTTGTAAACTAATAAGCCAAGGTTTTCTCATCCGTAATAGAAGGGGATTGGATTTTATAACTGGTAAAATGGGGGGAGGGAGCTATAAGGTAGTTGGGGTTAAGTGTCCGGGCGGTCACACCCCTAGCGTTGAGTGTCTAAGACTGGCTTTGAATACAGGCCCCGGGCCGGGGCTCTATCCACTGGCACATCTAGGTGCCCCTCAGCCCTAATCTTTTATGAGGAGATGGGTAGGTTAAATAGAGTGAGCATGCGTTGCTACGGGCCAGACGTTGTCCCGTGAGACGGGGTATTTAAGGGAAGCTCTAGGAGCAGGGCTGCCGTTTCTGACTTTGTGTGTTTGTCAGATACTTCATCCAAATCAGGGTGTTTGGTCCCTGAGAATAGGGGCTCCAGCTGCCACCCCAGCTCTTTCCAGCAAACTGCTGCCTTCCCCAGCCCCTCTTACTGCTGGGAAGGGGGGGGGGGGCGAGGAGCATCCCCTGACCCAAAAGCCTGGGTTGCCAGTCCCGTTAAATAAGCTGCAGCTCCCCCCTGCCCCAGCGTAGAACATGGCTCTCTTATTTGTTACTTAAAGACCAACACAACTTACCCTTCCCCTACCTTTCTAACCTTTTTATGTATTTCTGCTTTTCCTGAACTCTGCAGTATAACCCACCTTGCTGTTTCTCACACGTGGCACTCTCCTTGCCTCTGCAGTTATTTTCCTCCAAAGGACTCTGGGTACTCACAGCCTTGTTTCCTTCCAGACTTCAAATACCACCTTCTACATGAAGATTCCCACCCTGCCCCAAGACCCTAACACAGCCCTTAGTGCCCTGAGTCATCACGTGTACTGTTTATACATATAGGTGTTGTCTTCCCCGTAGAATATCCACTCCTTTAGGTAAGAGGTTTTTACTTTTCTCTGTGTTTCCAGCATCTCTCAGTGTCTGCTTATAATACACTGTGCTTAATTAATAACTTGTCAGCCGAATTCCCAAATACTGCAGATGATCAGGCAAGTCTGGAACAGTAAAACTGCTTTGTGAGGTATAAGTTTAACCATCCCCCCAAAAATTGAATCAAAGAAGCCCACAAGATTACTAATATGGAAACAAATAGATCTTTGCAGAGGATGCTTCAGGGAGAGGGTTTGAAGTAAATCAGATAGAACTAGGGCAAGGCTAGAAATGAATATGAAAACTTAAGAGCTGAATTCATTATCTGCAGTGACCTATCTTGGTCCCAAAGAAAAGGTGATAGAGCATTTTTCCAATAGGTGGTAGATGAAAGAAGAAAAGTGTTTCCGTTGGTTTTAATTAACTTTTTGTTAGAAGAGGACGTGTGCAGTAGTAGAGTTGGAAAAGATGTGGGGACATGTACAAACCAAAAGACATGAAGTTTTAAAATGGGCAAACCTTTTGAAAACAGCCTGATATATAAGAAAGCAGTGGGAATCAAGACACCTGGGCACCCAATTCAGACACTTATTGGGCAGTCTGCCCCTTTGTCAAGTCCCTTTCTCCTTTTGTCAAACAAAGGGGTTGAATGAGACGATCTCTAACGTATCTGTACATTCTAAGACTCGGAGTTCTGCCTCTGAAACCTAATTCGAGGACTCGGGATGACTGAAATCTGACTTACTGATCTCAGTCATAGAATGGCAGCTTCCTGATGTTGGCACCACGTCAGCTGTTGGCTTCGGGAGCTATGGCAGCCTCTCTACCAGATAGATTTCCTGGACGTCCTCCCATAGTCCTGGTGACGAACAGTACTGCAAGTCCTTGAACCTTTGCTGCACTAACAGACTTCCACCCCCAAACCATTCTGCTCTCCAGCTCCCTGGGAAGCATGACCATCCACAGAGCCTCAGCGCTAATGCTTAGGGAAAATGCATCAAATGTCACAAAAGTTCACTGCACCACTGAGGGGTTTTGGTTAAATGGCTGTGCTCCATTTCCCTCAAAGAGCAACACAGAAAGGTTTCTTGGAGGCCCACTCAGCCAGTTAGTTGCCAAGTCTTCATTGATTTTCCTCCACAACATCTCAGCATCCATCTCCGTTTCTACTCATGCAGATATTACCTGCTTCAGGTTTTCATCACCTCTTGTCTAGAAGGATGCAGGAACAACCTAATTGGTTTTCCTGCAGCCAGTTTCCACTTCCCACTCCATCTTCCACAGAATGAAATCTCTGAAGTGCAGGTAAAACTTACTCCAAAGCCCTGGAAGCTCCAGAGACTCCCTTTTGCCTCCAGGATAAAACAGGAAACATTTCAAGCCCTTCACAATCCGACCTTTCCAGGTCTCTTAACATTTATAGGGTTTAATCCAGTGGTCTTCAATGTTTTTAAACAGGGGGCCAGTTCACTATCCCTTAGACTGTGGGAGGGCCAGACTTAAGTAGCAACAAAAGCTCACACTCTGTCTCCGCCCCTCAGCCCATTTGCCATAACCCGGCAGGGGCCAGGCCAGGCCGCAAGGGCCGTAGTTTGAGAACCCCTGGTTTAATCAATTGGCCTGCTGGCTGCCCCTCATAAGCAAAATTCCATTCCCCATTTTTGTGGCTTTGCCCAGGCTGTACACCATACCTGCTGTGCCCTCTCATCACCTCTGTCCCTTAGAATCTCTGGCCTTCCTTTAAAGACCAGCTCAAATAGCTTTCCATGAAACTTTTCTTGGTCCTTCCAGCTGCTGATGTGTCCTTAGTAATTATATTACCTCTGTATATATTATCTATGTGAATAAATGTTTCTTTGGTATACCATAAATTCCTTGAGGGCAAGCATTCTTGTATTCCTAGCTCTTATCCCAGCACCTAACCCCTAATAGCCGCTTCACTTTGTTGGGTTGATTTTTTTTTAAATTTTTTTAAAAATTCATCTAGCAGACAATCCCAGGTTCAAATTCATATTCTTTTCCTTTGCTGTGCTTAGCATAGCTGTGTATGTCAAGCAGATGTGTTCTGCCTAGTGGACAAGTACACTTACATAGTTAAGTGACTGTTATAATCCAATATTTCAACTACTCTACCTTTTCATTAAAGATTAACATAAATGTTGATAGGAGATTTTCCCCCTCCCCCAGCCAGTAAGGATTTCTTTCACTTTACAAATGCATGAAAAAAATTTTTCTGCTCTCTAAGTTGAAATATTAGCAGAGTCTAAACCATGATTTCTCTAGCAAAGAGATTGTCTGGCCATGAGAAGAGCTCCAGCAGAAAACAGCAAAGAGGTAAGGTGATAGTCTATAGATATAAGATATTACATACATTGTCAGATATAGTTAATTTGTTGGGGTTTTTGTTTAAATTTGTCCTTATTACAAAGTGGGACTCCATGAAGAGTGCATATTGGGAAATAGATCTTATGTAAAAATGAAAAAAAGGCATGAATAATAACTATTATTTGGGATTAAAAAAAAAACCTGGGGAATAGGATATATTGCTTATATCCAAGGGATCTCTATTTCATTCTAGTCCAGCCCTATCTATATTCTTCTGGCAGAATTCTAGCACACAGGGATCCCATTCTGTGGTCAGAATTCTCCTCATCACTGCTGTTATTACTATTGTTATTTCTTCTGAGAGAAAAGGTTATTTTTGAGGGGTGGAGAGTTTCTCTTCTGGATTGATTCAATCAATAAAAGCATAAATAAATAAAATCTAAAACTGCCCAGATCACAATCATGTTGAACAAATGCAGTGATGTTGGTGAAGGGGAACAGATTCAGAATTCTGACTCTCAACTAAGTTCAAGTGATTTCCCGAGATACTCAGGGTGGAGCAGAGATGCTGCTGATAACATGTATGGCATGGATTGAACAGCATGAAGAAAGCAACTGACTGCAGCTGTCGGTGTGATTTGGCAGCCTCCAAACCATTCAGACGAATCTAAACAAATCACAATCCGTGGCTTCCTGATGCCTGAAGGAAAGCCCTAGAATGACTGCTCTGAGCTGGCCTCCCAGGCAGGGGTGGGTGGAAATATGCAGATTCTACAACTTTAGGGTCTTCCTAGGGCTTTTGCTCAGTACAGCAGCTGCTACCCTCCCACAATTTTGGCTGGTTACTGCAAAATCGAAGCTTTCATTCACTAATCATATGTCAGCAGCTCTTCCCACTGTGACGGTAGCCAGCACCACGGGCATCCACCCCTGGCACCCTGTTAAGCCAACAAACCGGCTCTCCTCTTTCAGTTCCTGATCTATCATGCCATCTACAAGAGGGAAACAGTATTCCTTGGGGCCCTTCTAAGAAACCTTAACCCAGAGACAAGATGCTTTTCTGGGAAGTCTGAACTTTGGCTCTGTTCTTTATCTCACTTCCCCAGAAGTTGCTGGGATTTCTAATTTCTCTGATGTCTCAGTAGCCAATTATCTAATGAAAGGTGTTTCTGATTAAGGAAAATGAGAATTATCAAAACACTAACACTATTCTGCAAAGAAAACAAGGAAAAGGGAAAGAGAATGAGAGGAACTCACACACATACACATGCAAAACCCCAACAACAGCTAGATTAGGAAGGAAAAAAAATAAACTCCCTGCCTTTTTTCCCCCAAAACAATTTTATACTGAGCCAGTTATCATGGAATCAAAGTGACATGAAATCATAATCAGCCACCTGCTGGGACTGCTCTGCTTCCTGCTGAGCGAGTGTGCCTAGCCTTGATGGCTTGGGAGAAGCTGCGATTGACAGGGGAACCTGGAACGAAATGTGCTTGAAACCCCTAACAGCCAGCACATTTGGGATATTCACCCTCACTCGAGAAAGGGAAGCGAGCAAGTGAGATCTGCTGGTAACTAAAAACACAGCAATCTGTCTGAGCTGCAGAAAGATTTTGTTCTTTGATGATATTCCTTCTGGTTCTTCTGTCAGCCAGTTCTCCAGGGCCTTCTGGGCACAGGTAGAAAGATGAGGTAGAAACAAGAAACAGGAAAAGTGACTCAATGCAGGAGGGTCTAATTCACTACAGAAATCAGTGAAAACCTCTGAGAAATGGTGATCAAAGATGACCTTCCTCAATTATGGCTAGCAACTGTATCAATGAGGATATCAACCTGTGGCATTATTATGTGAGTTATTAGAACTCAGATCTTGGAAATCATTCTAGCTTACCTCTCTCATTTTAATGATTAGGTAAACAAACTTAGAAAAGTTTAATGATTTGCCAAAGATCTCACATATAATTAATGGAATGGAAGCTCTTTGAGGTCAAGAAGTTTTACGTTTATCTTTTTATTCCCAATCAGTCAATAAACATTTATTAGTCATCTTCTGGCTGCTGGACACTGTGCTAATCTTAAGATACAGAAAGAGGCAAAAGACAGTCTCCTTTTTGTCCAAGAACTTACAATCTAAAGGGTGAAATAATATGCAAACAAGTAGATACAAAATACTAAATAGGATAATTAACAAAGATAAGGCACTAGGATTAAGAGGAATTATGGAAGGTTTCCAGTACAAAAAAAAAAAAAAAAAAAAAAAAAAAATCCATTCTGCTAACATTCCTGAAAGTATCCTTCTTCTTTGCTTCCCTGTGCCCAAACTACGGGACAATATGTCCACAAAGGTGTTTTGTCCCTGGAAGATATTGTTTTTCTGGGAGATAGGAATGCCCAATGAGCAAATAAAATTCTGGCCTCCTAGAAGTGAATCTTCAGATTGTCCACAAGCACTTATGTGCCAGGGACTGTGCTATGACTGGGATACAAAAAATGGCAGAATCATAGCATCTTAGAATTGATAGAAGCCAGTTGAGACTGATTCAGACCCACAGAAGAATCCCTAGTTGGATAAGTGGGTCTCCAGCTGTTCCTTGAAGACCTCCTATGGGAGGGAACCCACTGCTTGCCAAGGCACTCCTTTCCATTTTGGGATAGTTCTAAGTGTGAGGACATTTTTCCCAAATGTTCCCCCTTTGCAAATTCCAAATATTGAATCTGATTCTGCCTCTGGGACCATACAAAAACAAGCTGAATCCCTCTTCTTCAAGAAAACCCTGCAGGTACTTCAACATAGCTCCCAAGCCCACCTGGGCCTTCTCCATACATATCCCCAACTGATTCTTTTATGGAATGGATTCCAGGCCCTTCATCATCCTGGTTGTCCATCTTTGGATATTTTTCCATATCTTCAGAGTTCTTCTGAAACTATGGCAGCCAGAGCTAAACAAAATATTTCAGATATGGTCTAAGAAGAACAACATACAGAGGAGTGATTACTTCCTTATTACTGAAAGCTGTGTGTCTCTTAATGCTTCCCAGTAGCATATTAGGGGTTGCTTTGGTTTTCCACATTGAATTGTTTCCTCAGTACTTGTACTCTACTAAAACCCCTTAGGCCTTTTTCTAGGGAAACTGCTTTCTATTTGTGCCCCCCCTGCTTTGTACTTGTGAGGTTAATTTTTTTAACCCAAGGGTAAGACTTCACATTTATTTTTATTACAGTTAATCTTAGTAGATTTGGCCAAATTATTCTAGTCTGTCAAAATCTTCTTGGATCCTGACTTTCATCCACAGTGTTAGTTATGTCTTCCAGCAGCTTGTTATCTGCAGATTTGGCAAGGGTGTCATCTGTGTCCATGTTTAAATTATTGGTTTAAAAAGTTAACAGCACAAGGCTGATAACTTAGACCATTGGGAATAGTTTATTAGAAGCCTCCATTTAGTTGAATTTGAATCATTAATAATTGCTCCTTGAATCAGGTCATTTAACCAGTTGTTCTAAGTCTATCTAGTTATACTTTCTACCTTATATTTTTCCATCTTTTCTTAAAAAGAAAAGAATAGCACATGTTTTTATGAAATATTTTGTTAAGGAATGTGATATCATCCCAGGTTGCCCGACTCTTTCAAGAAAATAGCAAGAAAATGTACTCATATGTACAAAAATATAACAGCTCTTTTTGTGTTGGCAAAGAACTGGAAACTAGAGAGATGCCCCTCAATGAGAAATGGCTTAACAAATCATATTATATGAATAGAATAGTATAAAATCATGCTCTAAGAAATGGTGAAGGAGGTGGTTTCTGAGAAAACTGAAGACTTGCATGAACTGATGAGAGTGAAATAAGCACAAAAGGAGAACAATTTCTATAATAACAATAGTGTGAAGATGGAAAACTTTGAAAGACTAAGAAATTCTGGTCAGTACAATAACACATGATGTAACAATGCCATCTTTTGCCTAGAGAAGTGATAGATGGGGTCTTTTTTTTTTTTTTTTTTTTTTGGTCTCAGTCAATTTAATGTCTTGCTTAGTTATGCATATTTGCTCCAAGTATATTATTTTTCTTTTTTTTTGTAATGTGAGTGCAGGTAAAAGAGGAAGAAAATTGATTTTTATGAAGAAAAATTCAAGATAGCATAGTTAAATTATTTTATTTTTGCTATTGATTAAATGAATTTTCTCCTTGAACTCTTAATTCTCATGGTTTGGGCTGACAATAGTGTAGCCCCATTAGTTCATATTTTAATAGAAGATGCAACTGAGCTCCAGGGAATAGAGTAATAAGCCAGGAATACATGCTTTATTAATTACACAAAAACCTCTTCTTAATCCAAACCTCAGTGATACGGTGTTTCTTTAAAGTTCAGTCAACTGAGATTAGCCTGGTATAGAATTTCTATCAGTTCTTGTGCATAACTTCTAGATAAGACAGAACATTTCAGTCTAATAGTTTTTTGAAAACTTTCTAAAGAAAAGTGATGGGGGTATTGTCTAGTTTAAAACTCAGAGTAGGACTTAAAATTGGAGCACAAGTCCTCTACCTGTAAAATCCAGTACTCTTTCCAATATGCTGCACTGATTTCCTGATGCTATGTGGAGTTCAGAAAAGATCAGTGTAAAAGAAAATATAAAGTTATCTTTATTTAGGTGATAGTTGCACATGAGAGAGTAAATAAGATTCTCAGGGAGAAGATGTAGAGAAAAGAGAGCGAAGGGAAGACCTGAGGGAACACACACATTAAGAGTTCAGAAAATGGGGCAAGAGCCTGCAAAAGAAACAAAGTTTAGAAAAGTAGAAGCAAAACCTGGAGAGTTTGGAATCTTCAAAGCTGAGAAAGGAAAACATCTCATAGGAGAGAATGGTCAGTAATGTCAAAAGTGATGGAGAGGTCAAGGAAATGAAGGGCCAAATGACTCTAGCCCCAAAATGTCAGTGTGGGAGGTATTTGAGGAGGCAGTGAGTTCCCCAAACTTTAGACCACATACATGGTGGCCCAATCAACCTATGTTTAAGGTAATCTTTACCCTATATTATGTTTTTGTATGTCATAGTGTTTCCTTTAAATGCATTTTTTGGAAGAGATAAATATTTATTCTAACTCCCTGAATAAGAGTAGAGTTTCTAAGAAAAAATTTCCTCATTTGTAAAATGAGGTCAGATTGATAATTTCTGTGGTCTCGGCTATCTTAAAATCCCATGATCACATTATACTATTTATATTCCCTAGGACAGTTAAGTGGCTCAGTGGAGAGAGCACTGAGCTGCAATTCAGGAAAATCTGTATTCAAATATGACTTCAGACACTTACTAGGTTTGTAACCTTAGGCCAGTCACTTAACCCATTTTCTTTAGTTTCTTCATCTGTAAAATGGGATAAAAATAATACCTACTTCCCAGAGTTGTTGTGATCAAATGAGATAATGATTGTAAAGTACCTGGCACAATGCCTAGCACATAATTAGCACTATAGAAATATTAGTTATTATTGTTAATCACGAAAACCCGTCTAGTCATCTTTCAAGTAGATCTGAACATGCTACAGTGATTCATCTTACTATACCTAGATCCTCTGACTCCTCCCCAAAATATTTTAACTCTGATGGATATTAATTCTGTCATTAATCCCTTTGGGAGCCTGGCAGTTGATTCATGGTTGAAGTTCTTCCTGTTTTGGGAGCAGGATAAAGATAGCAGTCCAAGCTGATGATTGATTGACAAAGCTTACTATTCTTTTCTATTCAAGGCATTAAATCTCTGATCAGTAATAAAGGAAATCATCTGCCCCTTTGTTGTTGAATATTACCCAGAGGTTCCTATAATGTGGCCCTGGGTATGGAGTCACAATTTGAAGTTTCTAGAAAGGTTCAAGTCTTCCCCCCTCCAATCCAGGGGATGATTATATTGTCATAATCATTCTGTTGCACAACTACCTCCTTCTCTTGGCCATATCCATTATTTCCAATATGAATTAGCCTCTGGCTTCTGGCTAAGTTCTTTCCCATCACTGTCCTCTCTGCAACCTTCTTTTGTCTAGGGAGAATTATCCCCCTGGCTGCCTGTCCTTACTTGATTTCATTCTTGTAGTCCTAGCAATTGCCCTTGTTTTCTGAGCCTAAGCCAGAACAGTATTGGGATAAGGGCCATTATACAAGGAGCCAAGTCAACCTAGGGGTGCTTTATTAGAATTGCTTCTTCCTAGTGCTACTTGGCTAAAAAAATCCTGGCAAGTTACATGCTCAGAGAGCGGCTGACTATCAGGCCCTTCAACATCCTGGGGTTCAATTACTATTGTTCACAAGTCCACATCTGGTATGCTCGCCCCACTCCCATAGCTATCATCCTAGTTGATATGAATTAGCTTTTATAAAAGGCTGTTTATTAAGAAGTTATATCAAAGATAAATGTTACAAAAACATTCCTCACACCCGGAGGCTTCACACAATCAGTTTCTGGGAAATGTGGGCTCACTCTTAAAGAATAAAGTTGTCAGGTACACATAAAGATAACATACAAAGCTAAGGGGTAACCGCTAATTAATAGCCCTGGAAACCATTTTATTTCCTCTAACAAGTTTGCTCCTGCATGAGACATCACTGAAAGATGAGTCATTCTCGATCAGCTGGGCTGCCACCTTGAAGGGCGGACGGTTGAGGGGTCAATCTACTGAGTGTGGTCAAGCAGCTCACTCCTTGGAGTTGACTCCAAGTCCACTGCCCTCAAGTATTGGGGCCACCAGGTCTGGTAGTCTCTGCTACCATTTGCAGAGGACATCATATATTATGAGCTATAACATTAGCTCATAATATAGTAACCTGGTTAATACCATCTCTTGATTTCATTCACTCACAATCAGGAAAGAATAAGCATAACAAATATATATATATATGTAATACATATATATATATATATATATATATATATATATATATATATATATAATAAACATAATGAATAAACAAAATAAATAGGGTTACTATATACTCACAGACAGAATTACCTAGTGGGAGATTGGGGCCCTACCTGGCAACTCAGTAATCTTCCTTACTAGAAAACTTCCAGGGAATAGTTTGAGAGAAAATCCACTTTGCATGTACTGTCAATCCAGCTTTTCCACCAAGCAGTTTCTTCCTCACCACAATACCATTTTCTTATTCAATCAGGAATGGAAGAAAGCTCACCAAGCTGCCAAATATTGCATTAAAACCAGGCAGAAAATATTACAATTGTGCTCTATAACCTACTAAGAAGGGGGAATCCATGCATTGTTAAATGACCGGGTCCTCAGTGGCCAGTCATTCCATTATCAAGACCTCAATCATTCTGGGCACTGGAAATATATCTTCCTTATTCATGACTACGGCTGGAACCTCAGGTTGATGCTTCTCAGTCACATCTGAGTCAGTCTTCATTGAGCCTGGCCTCTGATCATCACAGTCTGAATTCATTAGCATACTTGAACACCCTGGGTTTATTCCTAGATATCATGACCTTAACAAGGAGCCATCAGGGAAGCCAGTTATACTAAAACACAAACATATGGGATGAATTTCTTGACCAGAAACCCCAGGGAATCATATAAACTTACATGAGAGGTCAAACAAATATGGAAGTACAAGAGTCCATAACCCTGATCCTATGACCTTTCTCTCTGCTGTGTGGACAGACTCTCAGTTGTTCAGTCGGGCTTCTCTAGAATGAGGAGAGCCAACCTTGGATCACCAGCCTTTTTAATCCTTCTGGTACTTTGGAAATAGTCCTGTCTTGACTCCCTTGCACCAGAAAGAACTGAAAGATTGTTGAGTCTGTACTTAACAAACCCTGTTATTTCTACCACCATAACATTTCTCCATGTCTATAACCTTCACACAAGTCCTTGACTGGAATAACAATACATTCCTTAGTTGCCAAAGTGATTTTTCAAAAGCTTAGGGTTTCCCATGAAGATCCCTCAATAAACTGTAGTAACTTCCTATTATTTACAAGATCACTTGGTTCACTCATTCTCCCAACAATCGTTTATCAAGAGTCTGCCATGTACTAGGAATTTTTCAAGTACATAATACTAGGAACAGAATGAAACAGCCCCTGTCCACAAGGATCTTTCATTCTATTGGCAGAAAATAAATTATATACACTTAAAAAAATGAATGAATGGAATAGCATCTAATAAGTACCTACCATGTAGCCAATATTGTGCCTTATAAATGCTAGAGGCCACAAATACAAACGTGAAGACAGTTCCTCCTCAAAGGTCTTATATTCTGATAGAGTAGGAAATGAAGGAAACTGATGGTCAGGAAGGGAAATTTTATTTTGGAAATAGAATGCTGAATGGAGCTTTAAGGTCATAGACCTTTCCTTCCAATAATAGTATTGTCAAAAATGAAGGGAGGAGAAGGTAGTACCTATGTGGAATTGAGACAGCTGTCAAGATGACTGAGGATTAAAAGTGAAAAATAGTGGCGGAGGCCGACCAAAATACATGCAAATTATATACAAATAATTTGGGGTAGGTTGAGGTTTCCTTTATACTGGAAAGTATTTCTATCTTCTATATTAACTGAGGTCACTGTTCTCTGCATGGAGGCTGATGTTTCATAAGTAAATCTCCTATGACCACACTGAATATGGTGACGGGGAATCCCTCTTTTCTATAGATTTGATGAAAATGATGTGGAAGTCTAGAATGAAGAACAGGGGAAAATATTATGTCAAGGAATTAAAGAATGGTACATGTTATAACATATAATTTATTCTTCCATCAGTATTATTGATTAATTTGGCTATACAAATTTAGTTTCCAATAACATGAATACTAGGGGACCTTGAATTGTAATATTTAACTTGGAATCTGTACAATACCTCCACTTAGTTTGGCAAGATTTAACTACTTAAGTCTCTAATATAAATTTTCCTTATCATTTTATAAGATGTGATCCTTTAGAGATTAAAAATGGGCAAAACAGTACTGACCCACGTTAAACAATCCTCACTTAATAAACAGACATTGATATCTAACAGATAGACATTTAATATATTACAAATCATTTTAACATTTGTAAAATGATTATTGTAACATACTTCTGGTATACAATGAATCTAATTATATTTTGTAATGTTAATTTTGTGCATATCTGCTCATTTTTCTGCCCAAATGTTCTAATTACACTATTGTTTAGTTTTTAAGTTTTTTTTTAAGAGTTTGAGTAAAGAATTTACTTTTTTTTTTTAAAGAAAGAAAGAAAATGATGTGGAAATAGAATGGTATATTACAACCAACATCAACTTCACAGTAAGTAGACTAGGCAGCAGGTTATTTAATGTGTTCTAGTTCTGGTTCTACCATTGATTGATTATTTGACCTTAAGCAGATTATTTTCCCTCTCTGGGCCTCAGAAGAAGTAAGTTGGAATAAAAGTAAGCTCTCAGCTCTTGTAGTCTATTTTTAACAAGACTTCATTCAGTGATCTCTATTTTTCCTCTTTTTCCTATTCTCATCTCCTGCCTCTCCATCCCAGACTCCAAGATGTACAGAAATACAAGCTATTAGAGATCTAATTGTTTCCCTTAGAACAATGCAGTGAGGATGTTCATCATTCCTTATCTAAACACTAGGTGATGGCTAGGAAATGGCATTCTGGGCTGGGACTCTAGGCTCTACATTGTTCTTGTTTGTTTTTCATGCTCATTCTTGAAATGCACTGTGGAATCAGAGCCCAATTGGCCAGTTCCATTTGGGTCCCTGTGGAACAGCTCCAACTCTTACTGAGTTTGTTGTTTGTCCTTCAGTGTCTTTCACTTGCCCTTGAAGAGGACCATGAGATTAGGGAGGTGATGCCATGACATGCAAGTGAATTGGATTTAAGTGAGGTAGGACTGGGCAAGGTTACCTGCCTCACTTTCCCCTCTGGAACCCTCTTCATCCAATCACCAGATATAAAGTAGGACAGCTGGAGAAGACCCTGTATGCAGTAGAAGACTTTGGCCTTTTTAAGCTAAGATCTTTAACGAGTCTCAATTTGACTGAAGCAATGCTCAGTTAGTGGCTAAGACAAGATTTTTTAAAAATGAGGCAGAAAATGGTCTCTTTTACCTAGTCCCCCCCAAAAAATAATAATAATAATAATAATAATTCTGGGAGGGAAAGACTCTGAGAGTTTCTGGTAAAACCAAACAATTGTCATTTACATTCACTCCAAGCCGAGTGACCAAGTGGCTCTAGAACTGGGACCTATTGTTGTTGGTCAATCAATGAGAGCCAGAGTGATTTGAATTTAAAGCATGGTCCTGACCTGCACACCCCAAAGGTTTCAACCATCAAAATTGATATTCTTTTGGGCAGAATAGCACTGGTAAATGTATGATACCCAATATAGACAGAATGAAGTAAAAAGAAAGAAGAGAGAAAAGAAAATAAGAAAAGGAAAGGCTTTATATACATTCCAATGGATCTCATTTAGTAATACTGTGTTTATCTGAATGGTCCCTCTCAGATGTGCACCAGTTAGGGCAATGACCATATAGTCTGGGCTCTGAATATAGGAACCCTTATCTATTAGAAGCTGGGAGTTCATAGGGTGAGAACATGGACTTTGGGTTGGAAAAGAATTCAGCAGCTATCTATTTCAACCCCCTCCTTTTACAGTTGAAGAAACTGAACCCCAGGGAAGTTAAAATGACCAGGTGGCAAATGTCATTGGTGTTCTTTTCATTCTATCATGCTGTTTCCAACCCATTTAACAGAGATCCCTAAACGTTTGTTGTCCATCATTCTAGGGAAGTATAATTACCAAGGCATGACCCCGATCCATCACTGAGCTGTCAGTCATTCCTGAAGTGTAGTTTATTTGAGCTAAGATGAAAGAACCCAACTACCAACCCCATTTCCCAGTGGAACACTTTATAAATACTAAACTACTTCCAACTACTTGCTCCTATAAAATGGTCACTTGAAACTCCATTGCTATAGCAGTGAGTAGGTTCCTATAAAATGGTCATTTGAAACTGTATTGCTACAGTAATGAGTAGGTTCCTATAAAATGATCACTTGAAACTGCATTGCTACAGTAGAGAACAGATTCCAGGTAGCAAGAGTTTGGGGAAAACTCAGTATTTCCATACTTTGCCTACATACAATGGCAGAAACCAACCATGCGCCTAAAGTACAGTAATCCCAACAGTACTATAGGGAATTGTCAGAGAAGTCTCTGTTTAGTTGGTGGCAAACTTTTAAATTTTTCAAGGAAGTCCTTAGAAGACAATTGATTTAAGTAGCGTTTGAATTAAGACTTTCCTGCGGCCACCTGTGCAATGTTGAAGCTAATTGGGGCTCCTGATGCTGATTGGGAAGGTGTTTTTCAATTGTGTTTTTCCCCCTCTTCCCTCCACTGGATTCCATCTTCTCTTCTGCCATTTCCTGATCTCATTCTGAGCTGCCCGTGCATGGGATAGAAAGAGCATTAAATGGAAGTGTGCTTTTGTGTGGAAGTCATTACTGGGAACACCTGTTCACTGTTGAGTTTAATTGGACTACAGCTGGTGCTGACTGTGTGTGAAGGGGGATTGTTACTCTTTACTGACTAGTTCACTGTCAGTGGTAACAGTGGGGAAGTCAGTGCTCCAAAGTTCAGACAGCACATTGTACCCTCATGTACTTTATGTCCTATATGGTTAGTTGCCTCTGAGGTACATTATGGTGAATTTAGGCAGGAGAGGGGAAAGCCAGCATCTCTGTTCCATTTTATTGAGCAAGTTTTAATTCCAAATATAAAGATGCAGAGATATGCACTGGAGATGATTGATAGAAACGAGGTGTGATTATTTACAAAGGAAACAAAGAAATGGAACCTTCAGAGCAGGGCTTTTAGCAATATTAGCTGATCGCCTTTGTCCAAAGGCAATAGACATCAGAGAAAGGCACACATAGATAGAGAGTAATGAAGCTCAGGAATAGTTAGATAGCATATTAAGATTGCATTCCTGATTAGATTCATGATGCAAGGAGACGAAATCTAGCTATGGTCCTTAATAAAAATAAATAAATAATAAAGCTCAAAGTCATTGGCTTGAAATGAATAAATACTGACTTGTATATTATTCATCCTGCATAATAGCGAACCTAAGTTACAAACAGCACATAAATTCTCCTTTTCTTTTCTAACTTGGCTTCCTCTTTGATACTTTCCAATATTATCTAGAGATAATATTAAATATTAGCATTCCCCTAATGCTGTATAGACCTCCCTTTCTTTCTTTTTTTTATTATGGCTTTTTATTGACAAAACATATCATGGGTAATTTTTCAACATTGACTCTTGCAAAAACTTCTGTTCCAACTTTTCCCCTCCTTCCCTCCACCCCCTCCCCTAGACGGCAGGTAGTCCCATACATGTTAAATATGTTAAAGTATATGTTTATGTACATATTTATACAGTTGAGGCCTCCCTTTCTTATTGCTCCAGTTAGATTAATGCAATCAGGACTGTTTCTATCATCATACACTCCAGTTTCAATAATGACATAGGACTATCAGGCATTATTAGATCTATAGTAGTCAGAATGTTTCTAATTATTTAATTAGTTTTGGAATCTAAGGATCTAGATTCAAATCCTAACTCTGTTTCCTTACTGTTTACATGATTTTGACACTAGATCTCTCTTTCCTTATCTATAAACTGAGGGGTTGGACTAAATTGACCTTGAGAATCTCTTCCAGCTCTGAATTCTAGGGCCAGAACATAAGGAAGATGGCATGCTAAGTGGTGCTCCCAGTGCATAGACCACAGGACCTATAATCAGGATTGAGTTCCAATCCAGCCTCAAACACTAACTGTAATCCTGGCTAAATCACTTAATCCCAGTTTTCCTCAATTTCCATTTGCAAAATGAGAATAATATTAGCACTACCTCCCAGGATTGTTAGGATAATAACATAATATACTTATAATATATATGATAATAACTTAATAGGATAATAATTATAAAGCACTTGGCATAGCACTTAGTAAGAATTATATAAATATTAGCTATTGTTATTATGTACAGTTAACACTAGAGTGAACTTTGAGATGAACAGTTTTGACCCTGGACCAAGAAACAGACCTGAGATTCACACGAGAAAAGATTATACTTTTTTTTATTTGGATTGAAAAGTTATGAAAGAGTTCTTTGTTTGAACTAGGAAGAAAAACTGTAAATAACTGTTTAAAAAAAAAAACATACGTATAACTGGAAAAGGAGGTAGTGTGATATGTAGTGAAAATGTGGAAGAACAGATGGAGACACAGCCCGGGTGTTGCATTGGTATCCCCCAAATTTCAAAGGCTTGGGGGGAAAAGCTCCAACATGTTTGGTAGATTCTTTATAGAGAACTTATAGAAGAACATAAGTGAAAACCTAATGGAACAAGAAGGAATTGTCAAATGCTTACTGTGCAGCAATATATACTATGATCAGCTAAGAAGTGCCATATTACACAGACCACGGGGCCTGGAGGCAGGCCTTTCCTGAGGCCTTCCCGAGTTTAAATCTGGACTCAGACACATGCTAGCTGTGTGACCCTGGCCAAGTCACTTCACCCTATTTACCCCAGTTTCCTCATTTGCAAAATGATCTGGAGAAGCAAAGGGCAAACTATTCTAGTATCTCTGCCAACAAAACCCCAAATAGAGGCAGCAAGAGTAGGACAAAATTGAAAGTGACTTAACAACATCAACTATTTAAGACATTTGCTAAGTCCCAGGGATACAATAAAAAAAAAACAAAAAAAAACCCTGCTCTCAAGCAGCTTATATTCTACTAATGAAATGTATAATTACACCTCAAGCTAAGACAAGGAAGAAAAATGCTACAAAAATGACAACAATAGTTCTACCGTGCTTTGTACCTCGTCAGATCCCATTTGGAATATTGTGTTTAGTTCCATCCCAGATACCATATTTTGGGAAAGAAATTGACAACTTAGAGAACATGCAGAGGAAAATGACCAACAAAAACAGTAGAAGAGAAGTATGTGAAAATTAGTTGAAATAAATAGATATGGGACAGCTAGATAGTGCAATGGATAGAACATAAGCACTGAAGCAGGAAGAACTGAGTTCAAAGATGGCCTCAGATACTTACTAGCATTGATGAAAAAAAAAAATCTATGTTAGTTTGCAAAAAATCAAGAGGGATCACCAACAAAATGCAACAGCAAGAGATACAAAGAGAAATGCCATTCCAAACAAATGTTGAGAGTATAAAGTATTTGGGAATCCATCTACCAAAGAATAGTCAGGAATTATATGAGAAAAATTACAAAACACTTGCCACAAAAATAAAGTCAGATTTAAATAATTGGAAAGACATTCAGTGCTCTTGGATAGGCCGAGCGAATATAATAAAGATGACAATACTCCCCAAACTAATCTATTTATTTAGTGCTATACCAATCAGACTCCCAAGAAACTATTTTAATGACCTAGAAAAAATAACAACAGAATTCATATGGAAGAATAAAAGGTCGATAATTGCAAGGGAACTAATGAAAACAAACTCAGAGGAAGGTGGTCTAAGTGTACCTGATCTAAAGCTATATTATATAGCAGCAGTCACCAAAACCATTTGGTATTGGCTAAGAAATAGACCGGTAGATCAGTGGAACAGATTAGATACAAAGGACAAAAAAGGGTACATCTATAGCAATCTAATCTTTGACAAACCCAAAGATACCAACATTAGGGATAAAAATTCATTATTCGGAAGAAACTGTTGGGAAAACTGGAAATTAGTATGGCAGAAATTAGATATGGACCCACACTTAACACCATATACCAAGATAAGATCAAAATGGGTCCATGATTTAGGCATAAAGAATGAGAGCATAAATAGATTAGAGGAACAGAGGATAATCTACCTCTCAGACCTGTGGAGGAGGAAGGAATTTATGACTAGAGAAGAATTAGAGATCATTATTGATCACAAAATAGAAGATTTTGATTACATCAAACTAAAAAGTTTCTGTACAAACAATACTAATGCAAACAAGATTAGAAGGGAAGTAACACATTGGGAAAATATTTTTAAAAGTAAAGGTTCTGACAAAGGTCTCATTTCCAAAATATATAGAGAACTGACCCTAATTTATAAGAAATCAAACCATTCTCCAATTGATAAATGGTCAAAGGATATGAACAGACAATTTTCAGATGATGAAATTGAAACTATATCCACTCACATGAAAGAGTGTTCCAAATCACTACTGATCAGAGAAATGCAAATTAAGACAACTCTGAGATACCACTACACACCTGTCAGATTGGCTAAGATGACAGGAACAAATAATGATGAATGTTGGAGGGGATGTGGGGAAATTGGGACACTGATACATTGCTGGTGGAGTTGTGAAAGAATCCAGCCATTCTGGAGAGCAATTTGGAACTATGCCCAAAAAGTTGTCAAACTGTGCATACCCTTTGACCCAGCAGTGCTACTACTGGGCTTATATCCCAAAGAAATACTAAAGAGTGGAAAGGGACCTGTATGTGCCAAAATGTTTGTGGCAGCCCTTTTTGTAGTGGCTAAAAACTGGAAGTTGAATGGATGTCCATCAGTTGGAGAATGGTTGGGTAAATTGTGGTATATGAAGGTCATGGAATATTATTGCTCTGTGAGAAATGACCAGCAGGAGGAATACAGAGAGGCTTGGAGAGACTTACATCAACTGATGCTGAGTGAAATGAGCAGAACCAGAAGATCACTATACACTTCAACAACAATACTGTATGAGGATGTATTCTGATGGAAGTGGAAATCTTCAACATAAAGAAGATCCAACTCACTTCCAGTTGATCAATGATGGACAGAAATAACTACACCCAGAGAAGTAACACTGGGAAGTGAATGTAAATTGTTAGCACTACTGTCTATCTACCCAGGTTACTTATACCTTCGGAAGCTAATACTTAATGTGCAACAAGAAAATGGTATTTACACACATATATTGTATCTAGGTTATATTGTAACACATGTAAAATGTATGGGATTACCTGCCATGGGGGGAGGGAGTGGAGGGAGGGAGGGGATAATTTGGAAAAATGAATAAAATAAAAAAAAATCAAGAGGGAAGAGGGAAAGGACAGAGCCAAGATGCTCAAAGAGTTCTATTAAAACAAAAAACAAAAAACAAAAAACAACAAAAAAAAGAAACACTAGTTTTAGAAGAAATTAACTTTTTTTTTTTTTTGTAAATTGAAATAAAAGCACTAGAGGAAAAAAATGGAAAATAATGAGTTATAGAAGAACTGGAAAAAAAAAATTGTAACTTCGTACAAGATGTATAAAACCTTCCCTAAACAAAAAATCCTTTAAAAGTTAAAATGGAAGAAATAGAAGTCAATGATTCCATGAAACAGTAATAAATATTAAAATTAGGTCAAAAGATTTAAAAATAAGAGAAAATGTAGTCTCCCAGAGCAAAGACAGTTGACCTGGAAAACAGATCAAGGTGGGTGAAGTTAAGAATCATTGTGGGGGTGGGGCAGCTAATTGATGCAATGAATAGAGCACCAGCCCTGAATTCAGGAGGACCTGAGTTCAAATCTAATCTCAGAGATGAACACTTCTAGCTGTGTGACCCTAGGCAAGTCACTTAAACCCAATTGCCTCAGCAAAAAATAAATAAATAAAGATCATTAGACTATCTCAACTCTATGACCAAAAAAAGAACCTAGACATCACATTTCAAGAACCTTAAAAGAAAACTGCCCAAAACCTTTAGAACTAGAAGGCAAAGTAACAAGAGAAAGAATCTACCAGTCACCTCCTGAAACAAAAACTCCCAGGAATGTCATAATTCCAGAGCTTTAAAAAAAAAAAAAAAATACTAGAAACAGTTAGAAAGAATCAGGTACTAGGAGTTATAATAAAGATCATACCTAATTTAGCAGTCACCGCTATCAAGTACTAGAGAGCTTAAAATACAATATTCTAAAAAGTAAAGCATATAGGTTTAGAGCCTATATTCTTAGAGCCAAGAATAAAAATCAATTTTTGTTTTGTTTGCTTAATTGTATAATGTGTTGTTGTTGTTGTTGTTTTTTCATTCTTAATTGTGTCAGGGGAAGAAGGCGGATTTTTGTTTGATTTTTTTTTTTATTTTATTTTTTAAAAATTGAGGGATGACAATTGCTTTCTATAAGTATTTGCAGGATTAGAAATTGTTTGAAGAATCACACCAGATGAGAAAGAGTTATAAGTAGCATCTCTTGGAGAGTAATACCCACACTGATGAGATCATGGATTCATTGAAATATGTATGAAATTATTCCAAGAGGAAATGTGAGATGGCATACCTTAGCCTTCCACCTGTGCTCCCAGAGATTCCTTTGCACTGAAGTAAAATCATCACCTACTTTAATCGACTAGCAATCTGCTGTAGTGGGGAAAAAATACCGCAGAAACACAGGGAAAGACAATCATCTTAAAGACATGGCCTTTAGAGCAAAATCCCCTGTCACCCTTGGAGGAACTGACAGAAAAATGCCCAAGTGACAATGAAAACTGAAAACTTTCTGGAAACCAGGTTCAGGATTAGGTTTCACCACAGTCCCCACTAAAGAATTATAATTCAAGGAATTTCTCATTGAGAAACAAGACACATACAGCAGTGTGCCAGCAGTGTGTTTGCTGATAAATGTTTAACAACTAACTCTCCAAGAAAAAAAAAATACATACAACACTCTTTAAAGTTTATTCTACATGATTACATTTTCTCTGAGTTTTCAAGGAGGACTAGCCCCTCTGGGGTGAAGGTTGCAAACTGTCAAACTGTTGTCCACTTGCCACCCAACTCTCACCTGCGTCTCCAAGAAGCTGTGGCAAGGGCACATACCTCATCCTGGTAATCAGGCTGAGGATGCCTACCCTAAGTATATGAAGACTCCCTTGGCAGAAGGGATGGATAAGAACAGGTTGTTCCAGCAGTCATGAAGGAGGCTGAAGCAGGTGCTATGGAGCAGGCACTTAGAGCTTGGTCAGCCATCAAAGACACCAAAATCATTCAGTGCATTTTGGGTGACTTTTCATGTAGCTCACGCTGTCTTCTTGTGAAGCCATTGGTCTGCCTTGAAAACAACAATAATAATATTTTCCTCCATCACTTTAAGTCGAAACAATCAACAAACAACAAATCAAGTCCTGATTCATTTACCCATTTTGAGACAAATTCTCACACTAAAAATTTAATGATTGGTGGGTGAGAGCTGGTTCAAGCTGGCTCCAGCACATTTCTGTATACATACATGAAACAGAATAACAGTGTTATAATCAGGTACAATCAAGTGTCAGGCTGCAGACAACATTCTGCTATAACTCCAAAGGACTGGCGTTATCCTAGAAAAAAAAGGGAAAATATCCTTGAATTAAAATTGACAAAAACAAAAAACTTTCCCAGTTCTTTATTTTGCTAAATGCCAATGCTCCTCCACTCCTAAAGTAATATGTTACTTTTTATTGACTATTTCATTACCTGTGTTTCACACACCTTCAAGGCAGGGCCTGGTTTCTTTTTGTTGATATATCCCAGCACCTAGCAGAATGCCTGCTGAAACCCACAGCAAGGGTTAATAAGAATTTGTGGAATGGAAGTCAACAAGCAAACCAGCATATAGAAAGCAAGAGAGAAAGATGATAGATGATCTGTTTCCAGAGATAGCATTCAGAAGTTCCATGTCTTTTACAGTCCTTGATTCTAATCTAGATTTAATGGGACAGGAATAGACCAACGACTATCTTGGTTGAAGACCTAGATGTGCTCCAATGATATTTTATCCAATCAATTCTACAGCCTGGCTCTTAGGGATAGGCACTATGTTTGGGGAAAGCCATACAAATTTTATATAGGTATAAAATGAGATTAGTAAATACTACCCCCCAAGCCATTCTAACTGGAAATAACATTTTTTAAATCATTTCCCAAAATACATACCAGTGAACTCTTTGGGACATAAAATCAACAATCCCTTCTATTTACTATTGCTCCCATAGGGATAGCTAGTTAAAAGAGGTCACTAAATTTGGACTAAAAAAAGAGGAAATTAAATCTATTTTAATCATAAAAATTAAGATATAAACATAAGATAATGAGATTATTACAATTCAAGATCAGGAGCAACCTATTCTAACTTGATAAATGCTAAATAACTTCCCCAGCAGATAGATCCTTTTTCCCAAAGTCTCTGAGGTTTTCTATGAGGAGGACCAAAAGGTGAGTTATTCACAAATATATGCTTAATCTTTTTTAAAGACAAAAATCACTAGAATTGACATTTTCTTAAAGGAACATCACAAAGAACACCAGCTTTTCCCAGAGGCACAATTTGAGAAATCATTAATAAAGCCAATTGGAAGGACCTGGGGCAATCCAGACTGAATAGATGATCATCCAAAGTCTAGGACAGATTTATTTGCCATCACCCTAACTTTCTCCTTGCCTCTTCTTTCCCCTATTCCTTCTCTTTTATGGCTTCTCCTACACCAAACCTCATGGTAAAAGAAAAAGCATTTTAGTGTTACTATCAGCCATTTACATCCTGGCATAAATAATTTAAGGGTTACTTCTTAGCTTTATGATAAAGGAATTGAGTATATATAGAGGAATTTTAAACTTAAGCAAGCTTGTATATTAAGATGG
Organism: Sminthopsis crassicaudata; assembly: GCF_048593235.1. Lineage (NCBI taxonomy): Eukaryota > Metazoa > Chordata > Mammalia > Dasyuromorphia > Dasyuridae > Sminthopsis > Sminthopsis crassicaudata. The sequence goes on along the minus strand of NC_133619.1, from coordinate 77,613,701 downwards.
AAGGGAGAGGGAGAGTACTGGACAGTCCCTAATCATGCCAGGTGGGAGATCCCCTACTTCATTCTAACACTTATTCTGCAGATACCCGTTGTCTCTACACATTAGGGAGGTGAGTCCTTCTGAATTATCCAAGCCAAGTAACAGTGAGCCAGCGGGTTTGGTATATTTGTCTTAACATAATACAAAGATATGCTGGTTTCCAATAATAAGAACTGACATGTCAATAGCTCTAAAGTTTGCAAAGTATTTTACCTCTCCTTACCTTGTTTGAGCCTCCCAACAACCCTTGAGGACAGATATTTCAGGTGTTGTTATTCCCCATTTTACAGATGACAAAATTCAGTCTAATATTCTATACATTGTGCTAGTCAGCCTTTACAAATAAGCAATTATTGCTTTCTAGAAATCAGTAATCAAAGAAACTATAGACACTGAAAAAAATCTTCTGTAATAAGCCTTATAAATGGCCCAGGTGTTTCCTGACCTCAATTTTTGACTGTGGTGATGCTGACAACTCATTCAAAGGACCTGAATTTACATCCCAGTTATATGTTTTATTGCCTATATGCCTTTGGAAACATCATAATATTTTTTCTCATCTACAAACAGAGAAAGTTGGACCAGATAATTTGTAAGGTCCTTATGATCCTAAGTGTTGAAGCCCTAACATCTTAAGAGTTGAAGCCCAGAGTTAACCACTGTTTACTGTTTATTGAGGAGTAAGCTGCAAGTAGCTGATCCCCAGATCAGTTTACTCTCCATTAGCTTCTCAGCCCAATTCTCTCCAACTGCTTGTATTACAATCTCAGGAGTAGTTTCTCAGACATGCTCAAGCCAGCCTCTGTGGCTGAGTTCCTGGGAAAGAGAATAGAGCCATATTTAAAGGAGGTGGATTTGTTTTTCTTCTTTGTTCTCTTTTTTAATTAGTCACTATTAATTACCAACTTTGCAAAACAGCAAACAGCAAAACAGTTTCTGCTGAAAGATGACTATTTTTCTACTCATGTTTCAGTCTTTATGCTTCATTTTTAAACTATGTATTACAACACATCTCAAAAAAAATTTTAAACAAGAATCATCTTCTATTTTCCAGGACAGATGGTGAGCATTTTGAGTCCATATAAAAGAGGGTCACTGGCATTCCCTTCTGTGGTGGGCATGATGCTGGAATTGTTGCCAGTTACTTCACTAATGCCCCCCAAAAGGTTGCAGAATAGGTAGCTGTGAGGCTCATTTAAGCAGATGATGTGAGCAGATAACAGTATTCAGAAAAGCAGGCCCTAAATGGCAGATATCCAAAAAGTCCTGGCAAATCATACATCCAGAAAACTGGCACAAACACACCTCCATGCCCACCCGTGAGCCACTCTGGCATCCAAAGACTGGGGCCATGGCAACGTCTACCATTTTATTCATGAAGTGATTGGGCATCATGGGAACAGAGCCAGAAGAAAGGGGCTAGCCTCTTGAATAAGAAAATAGAGACACACACAGAGGCTACTTTATTTCTAAGCTGAAAATAGATTAGATATAATGATTCAAGGCACACATTTTTTTTGAGCAATGAATATGTATTTGGAAAGATATTTGAGAGACAGAAAATGAGACACAGAGAGAGAGATCATTTATTAAGTATTTACTATGTGTCAGACAATCTGCTAAGCTTTGGAGTTACAAAACATGCAAGCAAGATGATCCCTGCCTTCAAGAAGCTTACAGTCTTAAGAGGTAAATAGAGAGAGGGGTTAAAGTTTGGTTATTCTAGTGGTAGAATAAGGTTCCCATGAAAAAGAAACATGGTTTGGAGCTGGTGGCCAAAAAGCACTGACTTTTAATAGCAAGCTCAAGAAATTATATTTGCTGCTATCCAGGGAAAATATTTACAAAACCATGAGGAGCTAAAAGTCCTGTAGAATTATAAAGAAAGGCCCTTGAGTTGGCTTTAAGGTAGCAAGCCTACACTGAGAGAAAGGAAGATAGGGGTAGGAAGGGGAGTCTGGGCTGGCTAAGCTTCCTAGGAATCACAGATCAAACATACTAAGCAAACCTAAGTCCAAAGTGGTCCCTACGATGAATTCTATGCTATTAACCTCAATAACAGCTACCAGTGAAGTGGTTGGGCCAACTAGCTTAAATTAGAAAAATACATCCAACAAGCAGAAATATCAAGCTTGGGAAAGAGACAAATTGAAGAAGCAAAACACTACTAATATCTTGGTTCGATCCCTTGAAATGAATGCAGAAGTTCTCACAAACCATTCTGAGATGTATGAAACAAATCTCCTTTTCTTGCATTTAATAGTATTTTATTTTTCCAATTACATATAGTCATCAACATTCATTTTTGTAAGATAAGTTTCAAATCTTTTCCTCCCTGCCATTCCTGCCCCCTTCTCCAAGATAGCAAACAATCTGATAAATGTTATGCATGCACAATCATTTTATTTTATTTTTAAAACATATCCATATTTGTCATATTGTGCAAGAAGAATCAGATAAAAAAGAAAAAACCCAAGAGAGAAATAGCAAATAAACAAACCAAAAAAAGGTGAAAATAGTATATTGTGATCAGTTTCCATATTTCACTCTCTGAATCTACCATCCCAAGTCTCTTGGGATTATCTTGGATCACTAATGTATAATCATTTAAAACATATGTTCATATTAGTCATGTTGTAAAAGAAAAATAAGAATAAAAGGAAAAAATCATGAGAAAGGAAAAAAGTAAAAATAGTATGTTCAGCTATCCTAGTTTTTTCTCTGGATGTATATGGCATTTTCCATCATGAGTCTTCTGGAATTATCTTGAGTGATTGTTTTGCTGAGAAGAGCCAAGATATCATAATTGATAATTGCACAATTTTGCTTTTACTGTGTACATTGGTCTCCTGTTCCTACTCTTCACTCAGCATCAATTCATGTAAGAATTTTTCAGACTTTTCTGAAATCAGTCTGCTCATCATTTCTTATTAGAACACTAATATTCCATTTCATTCATATACTACAACTTATTCAGCCATTCCCCAATTACTAAGCATCCCCTCAATTTCCAATCTTGAATTTTCACAAGAACACAAAAGTGCATTATCATAAATAAGGTACTGTGCTTAGCAGTTGGGGGATGCAGAGATCAAGAAGACATGTCCTTTGCCTTCATGAAACTTTTAGTTCTTTAATAGAGAGCAAAGGGAGCGTTATGAAGAACTGAAAAGGACCTTAAGGGCCATACACAAATGGTTTTAAAAAAAACAGCTAACATTTACATAACTTTTTAAGACTTGCAAAGTACTTATAGATATTTTATTCTCACAACCCTAGGAGATGGGTGCTATTACTATCCCCATTTTACAGATGAAGAAACTGAAGCACACGGGGATTACATGATTTGCCCAGAGTCACTCAGCTAAGTAAGTTTCTGATGCCACATCCTGAACTGAAGTCTTATTCTTTGGTGTAATAGCAGAAAATAAGGATTCTTATGCTAGGTGAGATATCCAGGCCTAACTGTTCTATCCATTGTACCACCTAGACAGCTGAGATAAGCCCTTAACTGGGTATAAACCTTTGCAGTATTTCTCAGATAAAGGTCATTTTTTAAATATATAGTATGAAATTAATTTATAGCAACAAATTGATAAAAAAAAAAAAAAGGAAAAAGATAAATGTTTGGATAGCTAGGGGAAAATAGGCACATTGATGCTGTTTGGTAGAGTTATGAATTTCCATTCTGGAAAGCCATTTTGGGGAATGATGGTAAACTGTGCTTATCCTTTAATTTAGTAAAATTGCTCCTTGAGTCTCCCTCCTAAAGAGCTCAAAGCAATAAGGAAGAAGAGATCCTAAAAGTGCAAAAATATTTATAGCAGATCTTTTTGTGATGGCAAAGAATTGCAAACTGAGTTGGGGAATGGCTGAACAAGTCATGGTATGTGAATGGAATGGAATGCTATTGAGTTGTAAGAAATGATGAAAGGAATGGTTTCAGAGAAACCTGGGAAGTCTTAATTGACTGATGCATAGTGAAGTTAGCAGAACCAGGAGAACAACATTATTAAAACAAACAAATTTGAAAGAGTTAAAAACTCCAAACTATACAAGGACCAACCATGATTCCAAGAACTAATATTAAAGAATGTTATATATGTCCTGACAGAGGGGTGATGAAAAATGAGAAACACATTTTCAGACATAGCTAATATAGGAATTTGCTTATTTCACTAGGCGTATTTGTTACAACATTTTGTATTTCTTTTTTTTTCTTCTTATTCAGAAGGGGAGGGGAAGTGGAAAAGAGGTAAGAGGGAAAGAAAATAAATGCTTGCTTGAAATTTAATTTTTAAAAATGTAGAAAGTGTATCTAGGAACTGTCCTGAGCCCTTGTTGTCCTATTAATCTAGGGACACTCCTGAGTTCTGTCATTTAACCCCAGCAGCATCCCAACAGCCACCTCACAGAACCACGGTCTAGAATTGGCAAAGGGCATAAGAAATCCCCCTCCCATCTGTTCGGCTTAAGCCCCAGTGGGATTCCTTCCATCAGTTAAAGTGGTAAAATCCAGACATTTTTCTGATTTGGCAGTTGTTGTTCAATCTTACTCAAAAGATCCTTCCTTCCCCATCTTTGCCTTTAATGGAGTCTTTCTGGGGCGATTGTCTCAAGTGCTCTGCTTGATCAGATTGCACGCAGTGAGTGGGTGGGACACGTGCCCATCACACAGAGCTCCTTCATTGTGTGGTACCACATGTTTCTCCATCTCCAGTGCTGCTTTTGCTTAGGCTAATTTGAAACACTGGTCTCAGGACCAACAAATCTTGCACTGAGGCATGAAACATACCACCCCTGTGACCAATGAGCCCAGTTAAAAGTCTCTGATTGGACCTGGAAAAAAGCAGGAACTCACCATTATCCTTTGGCTGGTCAACTCAGTGCTCACACATTTGTGTCTCGTAGAGAGGGGTCAGATTTCTGACTAGAAAGTTCCATAGCTTTTTTGCTCCCCCAGGCCTGCTGGAACTCTGAATTTCCTCCTTCTCCATTCCCAATTCAATTTCTCCTCTTATTTCCTTCTGAGGTGGAAGAAAACATTTTAAAAGCGATCTCTCCCACGTGGCAGACAAAGCTTGTGGTAAAACATCTGAAGCAAATGATGGCAAGGAGAATGCTGTATTTAAACCAAAAAAGTCTAAGACATGCATTGTTTCTGACAGATTGAGAAAATTTCACCCATATGTTTTATATATGATGTTCTCTGATTCTCTAGGCATGCTCTCTTAGTTTTCAAATAAATATATTTACTTAGGACCTACTATTCAGGATACGGTGCTAGACTCTCTGAGAGTTCAAACAGGAATAAAGTGTGGAGTCTGCCCTAATGAATCTTAGAGTTTAATAGGGAAGGTTTTTTTTTTTTTTTAATGTATCAATGTAGTCAGTGTACCTATATCTGTCATATGTCTTTTTATATCCCACAGACTTAGCTCTTTCTTGTGGCACAAATGACATACCTTAGTGGCAAGGTGAAGAAGTAAAGAGCTTAGAGTGTTGAAGTTGAAGTCAGAAGACTTGTCTTGCTTCAGATAGGACCACACCGACTGTGAGATCCTGGCAAGTCATTTAATCTTAGTTTTCCTGTTTTTAAAAATAGCATCTGCTTGTTATAAGAATCAAGTGAGATAGTATATGTAAAGCACTTTACAAACCTTAAAATGCTATGTAAATGTTAACTATAATTATCATTATTGTTTATTATTATTGTTATATCTCCTTACAAGTTATAAAATCCTTATTGTGAAACTCTGTAATGTATAGTGAATTTCTTGCTTTATCCTAGATACTTTTCATTTCATTAATATCACATTGAGGATGACTGATTGATGATTGATTCATGGACAGTTCATACACCTGAGCTAAATCAGGGCTTGGGGTTTAAAAGAGAACAAGAAAAAAAAGAGCAGACTTCAAAAGTCTGGAGGCTTGAAAACTGGAGAAATGATGGAAAGGACAGTGAAGTGCTTTTTTCCTAGTCGGTCAGAGACTTTCAACTGGGTTCATTGGTCACATGGATGGTATGTTCCAAACCTACACAAAGTTTTGTCACTTCATACCTTGTAGTCCTCCCTGCACATCCATAAAGCCATTCCAGTGATCCATGAGATCCCTAGAGATCTAGGAGTAATGGTAAAATGGGGAAGAATTCCTGAGAGCAAGTCAGAAGCTGCAAAAATATGAGTTGTCAATAATACAGTGGACATGGTAAAGGTGCAGAGGAATTGTGGAATCACATTGAGCTCCTAGACTCAGAAGAATAGTTTCTGGACTAAGTAGGAATTGTAGCCAAGTGACAGAGAATTGGATTCACAACATGGAAGAGTAAATCTGGATCTTTCCCTTCAATGTTTTTCTAAGTTATGTGAACTGTACAGATCTAGAAGAAGGGGATTGACCTTCAGTGCCATGTTTTTCCTCTTATAAGGGGACATCACTACCTAAGTTAGTAATATAAAAAGGGAGGATTGTATAAGCAGTGGATTACTTGATTCTTTAGTAAGAGTAAGATCTTTATGCTTTCAGAGGGAAACTGCTTTAAGACACTACTATAATTAAGTTGAGAAAATTGCAAGGGTATCCCTGGGAGGAGAGTTTTTTTGATTATTCATGGCCTAGGTGTCATTACATTACATTAAATAAGACTTTTTTATTTGATATTAGCTTGAAAGCTTTGATAGGAACTAAGGGTCCTTTGACTCAGACATGACACAGATCCTAACATTTCTGGGGGAAACCTTGAGTGGTGTCATGGACCATTATTATTAAGATTCCTACAACTACTAGTTGCTATTGTTGTTTATTATAGAGCATGTTAATTTTTTTTTTCCTCTTGCAACCCTCTTTTGACAGAGAAACTTTTATGTGACCTTGACATATAGATATATGAAATAGTTGTATAAATCAAACATTTATTGATAATAAATCATAATTTCATGACTCCTAAAACCCCAGTTTAAGAAGCTGGAGTTCATTATATAATTTCAATGGCATAGGGACTTCTTAGGGAGGAAATTGCCTCTACTAATGCAAATCACTAACTGCTCTACCATTTTTAGTCTTAGAGAATCATCTGAGTCACTGAGAAGTGAAGCCATTTATAAGAGTAACATAAGCAGTAGAAGTCAGAGATGAGACTCAAAGTCAGTTTTTATTGAGTCTTTTCTCTATTCAATACTCCATACTGCTTTGCTTTATGTGTCAATAAATAATATAAAGGGGAAGTATTGAAGATGACAGCAAGAAGTTTCTCAAGCAAAAAAGGCTAAAACAAATAGATGTATCAGTTGACTAACAGGGTGGTTCCCAATATGGTTAGTCAAATGGCTAAAAATTGATGAGACTAGCAAAAGTTCTGGCTATCATGTGACTATGAGCAAGTCACTTAACTTATCTATAAAAGGGAGGGGGGCTTGGCTTAGAGATATCTGATGTTCTTTCCAGCCCTAAATCTCCTACCTTTCTGACTACAACATTTTGATGAATACATTATAGCATTATTGTAGACATTGCCCACAATGATGCATCCATGCCTTCCTATTCTGCGTAACTCTTCCCTGTATTCTCCTATAATTCTTACTCACAGGGTCCAACCGAGATTATGGAGGACTTTCTCTGAATTTTTTGATATGGTGTGGATAACAATGGAATACATGGGTTATCTAGGAGTTAACCCAAACTCTTTGTAATTTTCCCAATTTCTTTTTCATTCATCCATCTCTGAGGCTGTGTGGTCTAATAGTTATAGTGTAGGAGTTGAAGTGAAGAATATTGGGGATTACATTCTACCTATGGCATTTACTAGCTGGGTGACCATGGACAAGTGACAACTTTTCTGAGCCTCAAGTAACTTTCTGAGACTGGTATACAAAGCTATATATTTCAACTATCACTTACATATTGGAGGATGAAATCCTAAATCTTTAATGTATAGATATCTTCACCGTTTAGAAGTCTCTTCAATGTCCTGGACCTTGATGCAATCAGCCTCATGAAATCTGCATCATCTGGACCTCCTTTATGTCACTTTTGCCCAATTTTTCTTGGCAGTGGCTGCTGACCCACTGACCCACACCATGCAACTCTCCATTGCCCTGTGAGTGACCCACACATTTAATGCTTCAGAGACTATGGTATTTCATGACTAACCCATACAGAATTAACGGAAGAATATTTGCTTCAAAAATGAGCCTTTGTTTCAGGGGCAATCTTGAAGTCATTAAAAGCACTGAGCTGTTTCCCAAAGGCAATCTGGCCCACTCTCTTCCTCTTATTCAAGTCGGGGCCCATCTCATCATCTATGCTCAGTATCTATTCAACATGGACCAGCTATGTGGGTTACCCATCTAAATGGATATCAGAGAAACAAGATACCTCTATATACTTGGTTTTTCTTCTTTAAATTTTAAATTATGTTGAATTTGACAAATTATTTTTAAATGGACATTTTCTTATACAAAGAAGAACAGAAAAAGAGGATTGCTTATGAAACTGCAAACTTCCATTAAATGCAGCTAGAATCTTTTTAAAGATTGATTTAAAATTCAGCAGGTTAATTCCAAAGTCACCTCACTTTATGAATGATCAGTGTTTTGAACTTCTTTCAGTTTTCTTCTGTGTATTAAAAAAATTCCTTTATTGACATTTTTCTTTCTTGTCCTTGACATCACTACTTCCCTTCTTCTACCCTACTCCCCACTAGTTTTTTTTTTTTTTTAAACTGTCCCTTGTCATAAATAAGTATAGTCAAGTAAAATAAATCCAGACATTGACTATGTTTGAAAATGTATGTTTCAGGGCAGCTAGATGGTGCACTAGATAGAGGGCAGGCCCTGAAGTTAGGAAGACCTGAGTACAAATGTGGATTCAGACACTTAATACTTACTACCTGTATGACCCTGGGCAAGTTACTTAATCCGATTGCCTCAGGGGAAAAAGAAGAAGAAGAAGAAGAAGAAGAAGAAGAAGAAGAAGAAGAAGAAGAAGAAGAAGAAGAAGAAGAAGAAGAAGAAGAAGAAGAAGAAGAAGAAGAAGAAGAAGAAGAAGAAGAAGAAGAAGAAGAAGAAGAAGAAGAAGAAGAAGAAGAAGAAGAAGAAGAAGAAGAAGAAGAAGAAGAAGAAGAAGAAGAAGAAGAAGAAGAAGAAGAAGAAGAAGAAGAAGAAGAAGAAGAAGAAGAAGAAGAAGAAGAAGAAGAAGAAGAAGAAGAAGAAGAAGAAGAAGAAGAAGAAGAAGAAGAAGAAGAAGAAGAAGAAGAAGAAGAAGAAGAAGAAGAAGAAGAAGAAGAAGAAGAAGAAGAAGAAGAAGAAGAAGAAGAAGAAGAAGAAGAAGAAGAAGAAGAAGAAGAAGAAGAAGAAGAAGATGATGATGATGATGATGATGTATGTTTCATTCCAGGCCTCTAGTCCAGAGGTATCAAACATATATAGCCCAGAGACTATATTTTGGTACACAGCATTCTAAAATACAAACTGAGTGATATTTAAATTGAGAAATATTTAACAAAATAATTAAAAATACAATAGAACATAGGGTGTGTGTGTGTGTGTGTGTGTGTGTGTGTGTGTGTGTGTGAGAGAGAGAGAGAGAGAGAGAGAGAGAGAGAGAGAAAGAGAGAGAGCAGCAGACATCAAGATAATTGGAATTCTTTAGCATTACTATACCTTGTCTCTGCCAGGCATGTGATCTACTCCTCAAATTTATCATTTACTTCTTCACCTCAAATTGTTTTAAAATTGTGGCACTTAATAAGTGTTCACTGATTTGCTCCCAAGACAAAATCACTTCTGTTTTTCCTTCCATTGACCTGGGTATCTCAGTTGCTAATTTTTCTAGCTGTTTTCTATTGTATTAAACTTGGAGAATATCCATAGGCGATCTTTTTTTTCTTTTCCATTCAATTTAGTTTAAAAGTCCTTAAAAAGTTTAAAGATTTTCAAGAAACCAGACAAATTTGTTTTACTCGTATGCTATTTTAGATGTAGCTTATATCTACTCAGAATCTATTATTCCTTTACTTTAAGTCATAATTGAGAAGTACAAATCCCCATTATCTGATGTCACCTTATTGGCCAGCTGCCCACTTCCCAAATTGATTTTTCTCTCCTGTATCCTTTGCTTTTAATGGGCAACAATGAAGATACAAACAACGTCCCTATGATCTTCAGTTTCTTTACCAAAACTTCATAATCATTGGCAATACTTTTGAAATTCTTTCTGATTAGATGATGTATCCATATGAACCTCCATAAGTGGACATTTGTCATCCACTTTGATAGATCTTTGAAGATTTTATTGAATCTCACATCTATGCTCTGCAACATTGCTATCAGGTCAACAAGTAGTTTACTCCAATATCTCTGAACAGTAAATAAGCAATTACTATTCTTCTTCCTGTCTCCCATACACAAGGTCTCCTGACTATCTATGGTTCTACTAGAGCATTCTTGAGAAAACAAAAAAGCTTCTTCCTTGGAACTTTCTCACTTAGAGGAAGAACCTCAAATCTGGTTGTTTACTATAATTGTCCAAATAATCTTTCTTCCCTTTCTCCTCTATGTAACATTCATTCATTCTTCATTTATCTTCACAAGGATCGTTTCCCTTTTCTATGTCATATCCCTTTGTTTTCCATATTTTTTTTCTTCTACTTTCTTTAGGAAGCAGAGGAAAATTCTCCATAGCATTTGTTATAACTACCTGGGTAGAAAAAGATCCCAAGTCCTTTCACCTTCTCTCTCTTTTTTTTCCCCCGAAGCAGTTGGGGTTAGGTGACTTGCCCAGGATCACACAGCTAGGAAGTGGTGAGTTTTGAACTCAGGTCCTCCTGACTTCAAGGCTGTTGTTCTATCCACTGTGCCACCAAGCTGCCCCCACCTTCCTCTTCAGAGACAGAATAGTTTGCAAACATGTGGCTGTGGCAGAACTATAAAGTTGAATATAATGCAAGTCAGTGGAAAATTTCTCTAGTCTTCACTATAGATGAGAAATTTGGCCTTGTTTCTTTTTAAAACTATGAAACATCTGGTTAAAATTTTAAAAAATATAGTTTTATTTACTTTGTTAAATATTTCCCAGTTTCATGTAAAAAAAAAAAAGTGACATTTATTTAAAAAATTTCTGAGTTCCAGATTATTTTCCCTCTTGCCTCTCCCCCAACCCTTGAGAAGGCAAGCAATATGATATCAATTATACATGTGAAATCATGCAAAACATATTTTCATATTAGTTATGTTGCAAAATAAAATGGAAAAAAAATCCAAGAAAAAAAGTATGCTTTAATCTACACTCAGAGTTCATCAATTCTCTCTCTGGAGAGAAAAAACATTTTTCATTATGAGTTCTTTGAACTTGTCTTGGATCATTGTGTTGATCAGAATAGCTAAGTCTTTTACATTACTCACCCTTACAATTGCTGTTACTATGTACACTGTTCTCCTGGTTCTGATCACTTCACTTTGCAACAATTCATGTAAGTCTTCCCAGGTTTTTCTGAAGCCATTCTGTTCATCATTTCTTATAGCAAAATAGTATTCCATCATGATCATATATCTAATTAAAGCTTTTACTGAAAATTGTCATCTTTTAATAGCTTGACAACTTCCCTTGGTCTTCCTTAATCTCAACAATGGCTATATAGCCACACTCATCTCCCCTTTAGCCTTTCATCAAGCTCCATCCACTATCCACCATCCACCAATCTACTCTTATCAATTTGATTTGCCCTCTAAATATTTCACTTACCATTTCTCACTTATTGTATTGCTAATTATTTTGTACTTTCTTTTTCTGGAGTCTATCTCTTCAGGTTCTATTCCACAATTCTGCTTCCTTCTTAATCTTCCCTATTCTTTTTTTTATATCCTTAGTTATCCTTGATTTTTTTTTTTTTGCACTCTTAATCCTGAAATCAAATTTGGACAAGAATCTGGGCCTTCAGATTGTTCTCTTTCAGATTTTCCTAAATTTCTTCAAAATTTCCTCAAATTTCTCCACATCAGATTAAATCCTCCACAACAAAGTGCTCCAAGTCACAAACATGATTTCTTGCTTCTTCTTAAGTTCAAATGAATATTAGAAATGTTTTGAATCAACAAGACATGTGTGATTCATCAAAGTTTCTAGATTCAAGCCCATTTAGGAGGCTGGAACTGTTCTGCATAGATTTCTTTGTAAAGAAATTAATAGAGGGACTCCTTATATGCCTTTTAAATAATAATAACAACCAGGATCAAAGTATGATACTTTAAGTTTGCAAAATGCTTTTCAAATATAATCTCATTCTATCAACACATCAATCCTAAGAAGTAGGTGCTATTACTAACCCTATTTTATAGAGGAACAAATGCACATTTGCCCAGGGTCATAGAGTCACTAACCCTGGAAGGCAGGATTTAAACTCATGCACATCTCATTGCAGGTCCAGTGCTCTAACCATTGTGCAATTAGATGCTCTACATTTTAATTATTATGATTAAAAGTAAAGTAGAAGAGGATTTAAAGTGCTTCTTTATCCAAAAATAAAAAAGCAGAAATAGTCATGCAGTCCATTCTGTGTTGGGTAGAAATTGTTTTGCTTTTGACCCTGGCAAGCACACATATGGGAACATTCCCCAGGCCTTTTACTTGACCCCCCACAGAATTATCTCTTTTATGTCACAAAATGAGCTTCATGATTAGTCATGCCCACTTTGGCTGGACGTGTGCCCATGCGAAAGCCTGAGGCTGGCCCAAGTGTTTCTTCCACCAATTTGAGCTGTCAGATCCAGTTATTTCTCTAAGTTGGTAGCGGCAGCTCAATCTTCCTCCAAAGATGCATTTCCTAAGGGCTGTGCCTTATATTTTGTCCTCTTCCCTCCCCCATTCCTCTTAGACCATATCTTGGCATCCCTCATTTACTGCATAAATTGCATCTGAGAAGCAAAAAAGTGTATTTAACCAGTCTTTGTTCTTACCAATTCCGACATCCAGCTGTGTCTACAGTGGAGGTTTTCTATCCTGACATGAAGCCCAGGATGCCTTTTTCTCATATTTTCCTTCTCCCAAATTCAAGGCAGAGGATTTCACCAAGAACATTTACTTTATTTTAATGCTTGCCTATGGATTAATAGATAAGCCCTATGGAGTTATCTGAGGCAAAAGGAGGTTAACAAATTTGCTCATCTAGGCAAGAGATCACACTGTTAGGAAGAGTCAGAGGTAGGCTTTGAACTCAGGTCTTCCTGACTGTAAACACAGTATGCTATTTACTACCCTATACCTTATGATAAATTTCTTTATAATGGTTTTCAAATATTTTCTTCTGATCCTCCTCCTGTAGAACCAGCAATATATCTACTGTATTTAATGGGATCATGTTTCTGAAGGTCTATATGAGAAAACTGGCTGTTATTTTATTTTCAGAATCTTTCTTACTTCAAAGCAATCCCAATAGACATTGGACTGAAAATGCCATCTGCATCCAGAAAAAGAACTAAAGACTCCAAATGTAAATCAACACATGCTATGTTCACTTTTTTTCTGTTTTGTTTTGTTTTTTAATCTCTCCCGTGGTTTTCCCTTTTGTTCTGATTTTTCTCTCCCAATATGATTCACAAAGCAATGTGTGTTCAAATAAACTAATTAAGTTAAGAAAAAATTTTTCTTACTAAAGAAATTTCTCATTTTATTGTATTACAGAGGGAGGCTTCCTCCAAGAGAGGATTAGAACCAATTCCAAATGTCCTGGTCTGTATCTTTCTACTGGTCCAGATGGCTTTGGAGAAGAGAAGACCAGTGACTGCACAGCCTACCCTCACTTAAATCTGATTCACTTGCATGGCATAGTATCATCTCCCTTTTTAAGAACAAAGGACAAACTTCAGGAAGTAGAGCTGCCCCACTGGGGAACCAACTGAAACCAGTCAGTTGGGCAACATGTTTTGCTCTTCCTCCCTCCCTCCTTTTCTTTCTTTTTCTTTTTTTCTTCCTTCCTCCTACCTCCCTCATTTCTTCTTTTTCTCTTCCTTCCCTCCTCTCTCCTCTCCTCCCTCCCTCCCTCCTCCTTCCTTCCCTCCCTCTTTCCTTCCTTCCTTCCTTCCTTTATTTCTGTCTATTTTCCTTCTTTCCTTCCTTCTTTCTTTCTTATTTCTTCCAGAAGACCAGTTCTTAAACATTTACTAGCACATCCTGCTTCCATACCACAATGAGGCACTGAAGAAAGACTTAAGTGAAGTCTTTGATGTTTTTACTTTGTTTTCCATTTACATGTTTCAGCAAGATCTTGAAAATAATCCAAATTACTTCTCTAAAGTTCCTATTTATCTCTTTCATCTATATCTTGTTTTTGTTTTTTGTTTTTGTTTTTGTTTTTTTTGAGGCTGGGGTTAAGTGACTTGACCAGGGTCACACAGCTAGTAAGTGTTAAGTATCTGAGATCAGATTTGAATCCTGGTCCTCCTGAATTCAAGGCTGGTGCTCTATCCACTGAGCCACCTAGCTGCCCCTCTTTCATCTATATCTTGTACATATCTAATAAAACATGTGTTTTTGAATGTGTTTCCCAGTGCTTAGTATATATTAAGTCCTTAATTAATATTGCATGATTGATTGATAAACTTAGAAGAGAAGGCATTTGCAGCTGGGAGGACCAAGAAAGTTCTTATGCAGAAAGTGGTGTTTGAACAGAGTTTTGATGGAAACCAGGGATATTAAAAGGAAAATGTGCCGGAGAACATTCTAGGAAGGCATAGATGATAGCGATCAGTATAACGTCAGAGAGACAAGAGAGAAAGTATTATGTATGAAAAACTGGACCTTAGAGTGCTTGGAAGGAGGAGTGTGTAACAAAACTGGAAATGTAGAAAGGATTGTGACAGGCTTTAAATGTCAAAGAGAAAAGTTTATATTTGATCTTAGAAGTAATAGAAAGCCACAGGAGTTTTCTGAACTAGGAGAGGGAAATAATCAGACCTGTCCTTTGAGAAAATCATTTTGTAGGTCATGGGAAGGGTGGATTGTCAAGGGACAAGACTTGAGGCTGGGATACCAGTTAGGAAGCCCTTATAAAGGTTTGAGAAAGAGGTGTTGGGGTCCTGAATAATCTTACACCCATAAAATTCTTCTGAAAGAAAAAAAACAGCTTTTATAAAGCTTACCTCAGTCACCTTGGGAATGGTAAAGTATGGCAGACTTCTGATGGAGAAAGCAAGCATAGAAGGAGTTTCTTTTTAAAGAACTCATCTGGCAAATTAGTCAAATCAGAGGTGGAGCACAGCCTTCTCATTCTGATTTCTTTACATGAATCACTAGACCACATTCCCTCCCACATATTTGTCTGTGTTGTATTGCAAATTAACTTTTAAAAGAATATTTTTTACCAAAAAAAAAAATTAAGATTAAAGTCTCCCCACAGTAACCACCCAAGATAATGAACTATAGAAGCTGTCATCCTGAGAGGTCTTAATGACAATATTCACTGTGTGTGTGGACAGCAGTGGCTTCTTGAACAGTTGTCTCCTTGAATGGGCTTCAAGATGTTTTGACTATTATCTGTAGCAAAGAAACTCATTATTAATTGCATATTGTCATAGCTCTTCGTCCAACATAGCTGTTAGTCCAACAGAGTATTATTTCTTCTGGAGAATAGGATGGGAATGCTGCCTAATTTTTCCCCCTTTGGTAAGTTGTTTCTCTCAGGTCTGGGTTGACAAATCAAGTTTGGAAGATGGTTCCATCCTCAATATATGTCCTTGCTGGCTTCTAAGTTGATGGAGAGATGGATTCAGATATTTCTTGGAGTCCCTTAGCATATTAAAAAAATCATTTCTCAACCTGACACTTATACAGGTGATCTGAGAATGACAAACCAGAATTCCAAACAACTGTTTGTTGCTGACAGCCACCTCCCTCCCTGCTATTTTCTTCTTCCTTACTTTTTAAAATCTATCATATCCAAACAAGCCACTATCATTCTCCTTTTTGAGGGAGGGGGCTGAGAAGCATTGGAAGAATAATGAGAATAATGAAGTCTGTTAAATTTTATATGCTTCGTAAAGGCAGGGGCCCTATCTTATTTAAACTATGTCCCTTCTCAAACACGTAACATAGAGCTCCACATAGAATAACCCTAAATAAGTGTATGTTGAATTGAATAATGAAGGGGGAAGAAAAGTAATTATAGAACAGAAAAGTTAGGATCGTATTAGGAATTGAAACAGAAGTGTTCTTATTGTGCCAACTGTTGGTATATTCCTTTCTGGCTCAAGTAGGGTAGGTTGAGTTTATCATTATTTTGATTAGCCCATAATCAGGAGAACCTCAAAGAAATCTCTCTCTTATTAACTGTGTGTAGAGAGATTGTACTTCTGTGCTGGACAGATGCAAATAATAACAAGACACATTAGAGTTTTTATAGTTATTAAATATTTCTTATACAGGAAGGAGCATGGCTCGATAATTTTTCCTGCCTTTTGTAATGTCCTTTCCATTTAAATCAAAGAATGTCTTGGAAGTAACATAGGTTTAACTGTGCCACACAACTGCCTTGGGATTTTTGAGCAGCTTCCCAAGTAGATTTTTGGTACACAAGTTCATAATCGGATCTGTAATAGAAATTAAAAGAAATTTCCTAGCCTTGCGACAAATATCTGGCACTTTGGACTCTGTATAAGCAGCAGACAAAGATAAAAGAATAAACTTAATTTAGCCTGAAGTATTCTGCCAGCTTTTATTGACCTCTTTATTTTGGTGTGGTGCCTTCCTAATTTGACCATGCCATCAAACGAGCTCAGCCTATAGAGGAAATTTTCTATCCATTATATCTCAGGAAATGGTGGCTAAGAGCTGCTCAGTGACCCCAAAACCAGCAGAGGCAGAGGCAGCTTAAAGATGCGCAGAGAAACATAATGCTCAGCCAAGAGTATCATAATGATATCACCAAAGGTATATTACAGGTTTGACAAAATCAGAAGTATGATTGCTCTGGTTTCACATGACCTCCTGTGTATATTCCCTAGCCACCTAGTTCTTCATGGATGTCTTTGTTGCACATTACCTAAGCACAAATGTTTTTTTCCTCAAGGGAGAGTTTATCCCATAGTGTAAATGGTGAGGATCTTTCCTTACCACGTTCCCCCTATATTATTTAATTATATGTCCTTTGTTTTGAACTTGTGTCTTCTGGCTGTCAGGTTAAAAAAAAATCCACATATATCTTCAACATAAAGAAAATCCAACTCACTCCCAGTTGATCAATGATGGTCAGAAACAACTACACCCAGAGAAGGAACACTGGGAAGTGAATGTAAAATATTAGCACTACTGTCTATCTACCCAGGTTACTTATACCTTTGGAATCCAATACTTAACGTGCAACAAGAAAATTGGATTTACACACATATATTGTATCTAGGTTATACTGTAACACATGTAAAATGTATGGGATTGCCTGTCATCTAGAGGGAGGGAGGGGAAAATTTGGAAAAATGAATACAAGGGATAATGTTTTTTAAAAATACTCATGCCTATATACTGTCAAAAAAAATTATAATTATAAAATTTAAAAAAAAGTCCACATCATGGGAGCTTGTGAGCTTTCATGAATGAACATTGATCCTTGAGCCCTGGGTAGCTTCTCTAAAGGCATCATAGGAATGCTAATTGAATGTACATGCATATGTTTACCTGCTGCACACTGTATTATACTTCAGGATTCTGCTTCTCCCGGAAATTAAAGCTTTTGTCCTCATTCTGGGTTGGGAATAAGCTATTTCTTCTTATACAAGCGAAACAAGCACTAATGATATAACTGAATAAGTACTATTAAGTTGTGCCTCAGTGATTCTCCATCCTTAACATTGGAGTCAGTTTTAATAAATTAGATCAGGACTCCACCATGATCTTCCAGAGGATTTCAAAACAGAGTAGCAAGTTTCTGCTACAACCCTTACTTCTACCCTTAATATCTCAGAGAGAATATCATCCTAACAGTGAAGAAATAAGACCAATAACTCTTCTAATTTCTTCATCACTAGCATAATTTCTCCCAAAGAATGTCTTCTTCACAATCCTATCTCTATCACTACCTTGACAAGGGAGTCTCATCTTCAAAAATTCAGTGCTAAAATGTCTGAAAGAGCCTCCTTTACTCTCTCCCCATTAATATTAGTTTATTAAATAAGCCAACTTTTATCTTAAAAGAAAAAGAAAACCTAATCCTTAAAGTAGGAGATAGGGATGAGATAAGAATTGAGACAGCATGTTGAAACGTATTGTAGTTGTTAAACGGTTGCTATTGATATTGAGTTCAATTCCTGATATATCAGACCTATAGTAACTATGGGCAATTCATTTAAGGTCTTGGTGTCACAAATGAAATTTATGCAACTAAAATAAGAAGAAAAGCAAACAGGGGAATCTTTGCAATGAGGTTCTCTCATAGAGGTCTCATTTCTAAGATATATTGAGAACTGAGTCTAATTTATAAGAAAAAGAATCGTTCCCTAATTGATAAATTATCAAAGGTTATGGATAGACAGTTTTCAGAATAAGAAATCCAAATTATCAATAGTCATATGTCATAAATTGCCAATTAACATAGATTAAAATAATTCTAAGATACTACCTTGTATTCATCATATTTATGAAAATGACAAAAAATGGCAAATGGTAAATGCTGGAGGGGCTATTGTACTCTTGGTAGAAATGTGAACTAGTCAATTCTGAAAAACAATCTGGAATTATGCCCCCAAAAAAATCAATTTTGGATGTTTTTGACCTAATGATATCACTACTAGGCCTATATCCCAACAGGATCAAAGAAAGAAGGAAAGGATCTATATGTACAAAAATATTTATAGCAACTCTTCTGTAATACTAAGCAAAGAACTGGAAACTGGGAATTGGCTGAGGAAGTTATGAAATATGAATGTGATGGAATTTTATTGTCCTATAAAGAAATGATGAAGGGGATTGTTTAAAAAAAAAAAAGTCTAGGAGGACTTGTATAACCTGATGCAAAACAAAGTGAGCCCAACCAGAAGAACAATTAATATAATAACAACAATATTGTAAAGATAATCAACTTTAAAAGAATTAGCAACCTTGAACAATAAAATGTCCAACTACTGTTCCAAAGGACATAGAATGAAACATACTATCTACAGATAGAAAACTAATGAATTCAGAATGAAGACTGAAACATATTTTCCATTTTTTGGACATGGCTAAAGCAAGAATTATATTGAGTGACTATGCATTTTTGTAGTAGATTTGTTTTTCTTGCTTTCTCAGTGAATGGGGAAGTAGGAAGAAAGAGGGAAATAATTTAAAACTGAAAATTAAATTAAAATAAAAATAAATACTCAGTGCTCCAGAACTCTCTATGTTATAGCAAGTTACAGATTTGCACTGATAGAAGAATTTTGAAGTTCTTTATACCAGTGAAATCTTTGAACTGGATAAGTTTCACCAAGATCAAATGGTATGGCATTAGTCTTCAGTGCCAAGAAAGCTTTTGATGGGATGTTTAAGGTGTGTGTGTATGTGTGTATGTGTGCATGTGTGCGGCGGGCATCCTTGTGTACACACACCCATATCTTGCCAGGGCAAGAGAGCTCTTCAGTTATACCTAGGGCAATATTTTTTTATGACACTGCTAAACAAAGGGATGGGCTGGTGAAGATTTTGTGCCCTTGTGTGTGACCTATCTGCAAGGCTCTGTTAAAATCAAGTCTCTACCTCATAAATTTGAACTGAGTGGTTTCTTTCTTAAATTAGGGATAATGTTTGCTCCTCCCACCCTCCTGACACAGCATGAAGTGAAGATTAATGAGATAATCACATCTATACATTTCTTTAAGATACTTTGGTAGAGGCAAGAACAGTAAAAGGAGTAATGATTGCCATCATTAGCCTGTCTGGTGGAGAGCAAGGGCTCCTAAGAGGGAGAAACTCCACCCCTTCCCCCAACCCAATGTTTATTATTCTCTTCATGTTTCTGGGACCTGAGGCCTGAGGCAGATTTTAAGGCACATATTAATGTGGAGCCCAGCCCAGCCCAGGTGCTGGTTGGAATTCGAGGCTGGTTGCTATTAAAAACCAACAACCCCAATGTCAGCGTATTTGCAACACATTTCAAGATGGGTCAGGAGGCCAGGAGCTGATGATGGATTTTTTATTTATATATATATTTATTGTGCTTACTGGCAAATTTGGGATTTGTAGGGTTTTCAAAGCAGCTGCTGTAAAATCGTCAGGTTACACAGAATAGGTGCTGGAGGAAGAAAAATAGATCTTGCCTGTGACATACTGTCTAGTCAGCAGATCACATTTATTTTCTCTTTCCCCTTGGATGGGGTAAGGTGATGGGAGCAGAGGCACAGAGGTGTTTGTCACAGCCCCCCACCTGAGACTCTGGCAGGCACTGCAGGAGTTTAACAGCAAATCAATTTTCCATTTTTAGTTAATCGGTCAACTGATCCATCCCTGCTGTCTCTTACCAAGAGCCTGTGTGGGCAGGTACCACCAGAATTTTCTAAGCAAAATTCAGTCTTTCAACATTCATTAATAAACATCTATTAAACACGTATTATATGGAGAGCAATGGGGATATGTGGGATTAATATATAATACTGTCCCTACCTTCTGACCTTATATATAACCTATGTTCCCCAAACACCACCTTTAGGGTTACACAGACCAGGTTGCAAGGATCTTGTTAAATGTCTCTGGTTTATATATAATTAAGAGTTTTCCCATGGAATCTTAGGATTCTGTCTGTAGCAAAATACCTGCAGATATAGGTAAGGAGGGCCCCTTAGCTCCCCTGCACAAATTCAAGTTAACTATAGATCTACTTAGATCAGTTACAGGGCAGACATAATTTTACTCCTTAGAAAGAATGAAAAACACCCTCCAAACCCACAAACATCCCCCCTACCCTCAAAGTAATTTTGGGAACCTATAATCATTCAAGAACAATTCTCTCTCTTTGAAGTCCTAGCTTTCCCTTCAAGGATCTGTCTAATTCTCCGGACTTATAGTGTTATCCTGAAGTAGATAATTCTCTGGAAATAAAATGTCCTGTGAAGGCAATAAATGATTCCTCATCCTCTGCCACCCCTTATGGATCCAGTCATTCCTCCAGAATTCTAGTGCCATCCAAGGCTCTTCTGAAGGGAGTTTTCCACTTGGAATTGCTAAAATTTGTCTCCCTATAATTTATAATACTAGTGAAGACAAAGGAGCAGATTGAGTTTTTCATGTGGCTTAATCCTTAACTATTCCTCAAACTTTAGTGTTTACTCTTATTGTCTTCTCTTCCTTCTCTCTTCTCCTTTTCTCTCTTTTCTTCTCTCTTTAGAAGGCTGTATCAAAATACTCTAGTGGAATAGTTCTTCCTCCCCCCCCTCCTTTTTTCTTCCCCCTCCCCTCCCCAGAAAGCTGGAATTCAACACTGATCAGAAATTTAGAGTTGTAAAAAAAAAAAATCATCTCCTCTCTCTAGGAAGCTGATCCTAGAAACAACTTGTAACTGTCCAGGAAATCAATGTTGCCCAGGAAATCCCTTTCCTCCCTAGAGGAAGCTGGTCAAATCCACTCTGATCATTCCAGTGCTAGTTCTTGGCTCTCCAGAAAGCTTGTAAAAGAAAAAGATAGTGTGCTGGGGGGGGGGGGGGGGGATAGGAAGGGAGGAGGACAAGGACCAAGTCCCACACTTCTCATAGGAAGCAGGTGGTTGGCTCCCTTCATTGGGTGGACTTGGACATTTCACAGAATTCCAAGCTTAACATTCCCATCTGTAAAATGAAGAGGCTAATCTTGCCAATTCTTAATTATTCCAGGGTTGATTATGGATTATTCAGATCCCTTTTCACAAGCTACCTTTTAAAATACTCCTACTGAGAGCAGAATACTATACAGTGGAAATATAAAGAACTATTTAATAACTAGTGATATTAATTTTCATTTCCTAAGATTTGAGGATGAGGGTGATAGTGTAACAAACACAGTTAGTAACATTGGCAACCAGCAATCTGGCCTCTCTGGCAACATAATACAGTAATGCTTTTCAGCTGCCTGGAAGTTCTTCAACAATGCCTTCAAATTCTTCAGAGAAGGCTCTCTTTTTTCATTTTTTTAAATATTTCTGTCCTCCAGTGTGGAGTCTGAAAAGAATACTATATATAATATAATAAATACTGTATATATTTGGTATCCAACACTTGCTTTTGAGTCCTGGATCCACTATTTATTAGCTGTGTGCCTTCCTTCTGAGATTATGTCCAATTTATCCTATATGTACATTGCTTCTACGTAGATATTAGCTTCATGTCTCCTCCTTTAAATTGTGAGGTCCTAGAGAGCAGGAACTGTTTTTCCCTTCCTTTTTATCTCCAGTATTCAGCACAGTGTCCGGCACATAGTAAGCACTTCAGTGCTTGTTGAGTTGACTTTATGCAATAAGGCATTAAATCTCTGGGGCTCAATTTCTTCTTTGGTGAAATGAGAATAAAATTTGACCAACTTCCTGGAAGTCAGGAAGCTATTTGGGGCTGGGATTAGGAGGGTGGGATGTGACTATGGAGGAACACTGGACAAAAATACCCCATTAAAATATGACTGACCAGAGGCTCCATTCTCTCATTCTTATGTTGTAGCAAGCCATGCAAATACAGTTTAGCTTTCACTCAGTTCAAAATTCAAACTGCTTAATTCATCTGGACCAAGAAGTGCTATTTATAAGAGAAGAAAGGGAAACCATGTTCAACCTTTGGTTCCTGTTGTGCAACCCTACTGTAAATATTGGTTCCATCTGAGATCTTTAATTGATGGCATAGTGCAGAAGGAGCTGTATTTGTAATCACAGTCCACTTACTTCCCCTATTATCTTAGTTAAGTAACTTAATAATGTCCTCCACCTCAGTTTCCCCATATGTTAAAAAGGATAAAAGTGGATAAAAGTGTACCAAAGACCTCTAAGTTGCCTTCTAGGTCTGAATCCCTGATCTGTTACCTTAAATAGCATGGGTTCAAAGGATGGCAAATTCCTTATTTAGATAACCTAATTCTGTACAACTTTTGTAATATCCATCAGTGTCCAAGCTGACCAGGTTGTTTGAGGCAACTCAAGGATAAGCAGAGAGTACAGATGAGTAAAATAAGTAACCACCAATATAGTAGGATTTCCAGAGCCTTCATGTTCCTTCTCTACCTATTACTAATTCCAGGAAACAAAAACTTTCATTAGTCAGGAAAGAAGGATGAAAATTCAAATACCTAACAAAGAAATAACATTAATTAAGGGGCAGCTAGGTGGCACAGTGGATAGAGCACCAGCCCTGACTTCAGGAGGACCTGAGTTCAAATCTGATCTCAGACACTTAGCACTTCCTAGCTGTGTGACCCTGGGCAGGTCATTTAACCCCAGCCTCAGGGGGAAAAAAATAACATTAATTTATATTCATGCTGGGATATCAATGACTTTTTTTTTCTTAAGAGCCAGTTTTGAAGGGGAGAAGGCCATAAATGTTGTTTACTTCATCCTATAGGAGCACCAAGTCTCAAATCCCAGGCTTTCCCTTGGAAGACACCTAGGCTATGGAGTTTTGTCTCAGACTGATTCAGTCTACTAGGATTCCAGATTGTACCTTCTGAGCTATTCTAGTCCGAAGTGACTTCTACAAACTTAGCTCAGCCCTAGATTTCAGACAAAGCTAGATCAGCTTCAGTAGGGAGCTAACATTTCAGTGAGTTCCAAAGGATTTGCTTTTGATGTATATGAGAGGGCTATGAGCTCCAGGACTTGGCTTCATAACATTAAATTTAATCTAAACAAAAGAATATAGTAAATATATTTACTGTTGTCTCCAAAGAATGTTTTCTCAGATATCTATTTTTTTCTAATTAGGATAAATACAGGAAACCACAAGAAGACCACCTCTAAATAAAAGCTAACTTAGTTTTGTTTTGGTTTGTTGAGCTAAAGATATAGAAAAAACTTAGGTTGTCTATTACCAAAAAAAAATGAAAATGAAACTTTATTAAATAAAACAAACATCAAAAAAAATCATACTTGAGCTTCATTTGGTGGAGGAAAGAGGAAAGGAGAAAAAAACAGATAGAGGCAGAGAGAAGAAAAAGAAATAAAGGCCGCATAAAAGGGAAAGATTTAGAGGGAAAAAGGAAAACTGGACAAGGAGAGCAGACAGAGGGGGAAAGAAGTGTACAGGGCAAAGAGGTAGAAGGAAGAGAAAAAAAGAAATTGAAGGACTGAACTCTTGGATTAGTTGAGAATCTTCCTGCAGAGACTATGCAGTATTCCAGAAAAAAAAAAAATGCAGCATCCATCTTCCTCCACCACACTGTCCACTAATATCCAAAGAATATAGTATCTTTATCTCAAAAAATTCCCCTCAGCTTTTGAAAGTCCCACCATCCAGTCATCTACTCCTCTACTCCAGTTTTATAAAGTAGCATTTTCTTTTTTAATGTACTAGCTACATTTTTCTTTTCAGTCTCAAACATTTCATGTGTACCAAGATACTCTAATGAGTCGAATAGTTACTATGACTGGCTTCTTCTCATTGATGACATTTTTAAAATCTCTTATGGCTCTGGAATTTTAAGGCTCCTTGTAAGATGCTCCTTGAATTCAATTTGACCCATCTAGTTTCTGGCTTGTTTCTGATCCGCTAGACTTTATAAGCCCTGTTCTGCTCACTTAAAGGAATTTTCCTTTTTTAAAAAAAATTTTTGGAAAGATGGCTTTTTTCCCCTCCATTTTTTCTTACACTTTGCTGGTTATTCATGTTACTTATTTTCAAGCATATTTTATAGCATGAATAAGATTTTTTAGTAATAATATTCAGGCTTCTTATGAATTACTACCTTCTGAAAACATCTTTCTTAATTCTGATTAACCATTTTTGTAATGTCTTCTCTAACAAATGCCTATATTTTGCTATGCTCTAACTTCTAAAGTTGGATTGTTATATGATAAAGTTTTTTGTTTTGTTTTGTTTTGCATTGCTTTTGTTTGGTTGTTTTTTGTTTTTGTTTTTGTTTTTAATTTCCCTTCTTCCACTGAGAATTAAATTGAATTGTGTTATTATTACTATTATCTGGTGGATGGTCCATAAGAAATGTATTATTTTCATACACTAACAGCTCCAGTTTGTGGATTTTTTGAGATAAAGATACTAAATTCTTTTAAAAACATTGCATTTTTACACCGATGAATAACCAACTAGTTTTCAACATCTAGGGAGGAAGTACCTGACAAAACCTTATTTTCAGAAAACTCACTCCGAATGAAATTCAACCAAAAAACCTGGAGACTTTCTATTTTTAACTTATATGTTTAACTGAAGTTCAAGAAGCCCAGATCCCATTTCTTACAAACTATGCCTGCTGTTTCCCCCACTGTTAGTTATGCACATGAGAAGGTGATACTTCAACTAGCCACGACCACAGAAACTCTCCAAGGAAAGTTGTGGCAATGTGACAAGTTTAGATAAAGCAGAAAAATGAACAAGTTGAAGAACTCTGGGGACCTAATGGAAAAACGAAGCAGTGGAAAACAATGCTGCTTAGACTGAAGATAGAGTGAAAGCTCAGATGAGAAAGAAGAGCCAATGTTAAGGTGATGGAAGGAGCCACTGCTGAAGAACCAGATAAGTGATACAGCAATATCGCCTCCAAATCTTAAAAATCCTTTCATGATTTGTTCACTTGACAATTTGACTATACTATGTTTTGTTCTGTTGCTGGAAAATGATGATGGATACTAAGACACTTTCCCCCCAGTGCTGCCCAGGATACATCAATACAACTTCTGGCATATTATTGGGTTGTGAAGAACCCAGATTGCCAAAATTACATTTTCCTTATATCCCCTTTGTCTCAAATCCATTTTTTTTAGCTTAAGACTTTGATCCATGTAAATTACTTAATCAATCTGGTGTAAATTCCCCCTCTCATAGCGCAGATTGCACTCTATCTATACCTCCTTTGCAACTATTGTCCAAGTTCTTTCATACTCTCTACCAAAGATCCATCTAATTATCTGGAGTCTCTCCTTTTTATTCTTTGGATACCAATGCAACAATTTTTTCCTCGATTTCATTAAATGAACAACTCATCTCCTTTTCTGGTCATACATTTCCAAAATTGTGTTACTTTTTGTGCGCAAATCACATTTTGTAATATGCTGCCATTTATTTATATTAGTCACATATATTATCCTTTTGACCACCTATGAATTTAAGTCTTCAAAGATTATGATGTTCCATGAGTCACAGCCATAAAGCATCACTGAAAGAACACTGGTATTTAAAAAGTTTTTGTTTCCTAATATATCATGAGATTGTTGAAAGCATATTCATTTCCCTGCCTAGCTTTGTCTTTTCCTCCTTATAAATTTAATTTAACTAACAACAGATACACAAACAAAATTGCAGTTCATACCTAACAACTTGGTTAAGATGACAAACGATGGGAGATTCAGTGTTGGTTGGGCTGTAGCAAAATAGGCATACAAGGGGGTCTAGATGATGCAGTGGATAGCTGGCCTTGAAGTCAGGAGGACCTGAGTTCGGATTCGACATCAGACACTTGATACTTCCTAGCTGTGTGACCCTGGGCAAGTCACTTAACCCCAATTGCCTCAGAAAAAAAAAAAAAGGCACACAAGTACATTAGTGGAGCTGTGGATTAGAGCAACTATTTTGGAAAGTAATTCTTTAAATAAAATTATTAGATTATCCATATACTGATCCAGAGATTTTATTACTAGGCATACATCTCAAAGCAGTTATCAGTAAAAAGAAGGCTCTATAATATACCAAAACATTTGTGGCAGCACTTTTTGTTATAGCAAAAAACTAGAAACAAAATAGATAAATGCCTCTATTGATTGGGGAAAACGTCAAACAAATTGAAGTTCATAATGGATTATTATTGTGCTAAAAGAAATGACAAATATGATGTATCAGAGAAACTTGAAAAGATTTATATGAACTGATTCAGAAGAAATAAGCAGAGAAGAAAGCAATATATGCAAAGGCTACAATAGTGTAAATGAAAAGAACAATTGCCAAAAATTCAAAAATGAATATTGCAAAAATTACAAAGAATAAACATGACTATAAAGAACTATGAAAAGTTACGTCTCCAAATCCTTTGCTGAGATTAAAGGTCCATGGATGCATAACAAAATATTCTCATATAATTTTGCTGACTTCCCCCTCAAAATTCTTTGTTATATTGGAACACTCTCTGGGAAAGGTAAGGGAGAGAAGTACAAGGGGAAATTTAGGCAATTAAAAACAAAAGTTTTTTAGTAATTTTTAAAAATCTGTTTGGTTCTTTGAGTGTTTGTAGACCTTATTTGGGAGCCAAGGAGGCAGGTCTGTGGTGGTGCAATCAGTAAAATAGAGCATCTCTAAGTCTTCCTTATTGTTTTATGCCTTGATGTTGTAGCTAGAGGATTAAGCAGAGAAATCTGTTTTTTCAAATTTAAGGAATGTTGTATAACCTTAATATATGCATGGAAGACACCTTGTTAGAGTTGAGCCCTTAAGTGTCATGCTCTATTAAGTCAAGTGCTTTCTTTTTAGAGCCAACAAATAGTAAATAAAGCAGCATCCTACATTCTTTTCAGCTCTTAGTCAATTTTCTATAAAGGAGTCTGCTGTACAAAATCTTTTGCAAAAGCTTTTGTTCTATTCTAATATTTTCATCATGGGTATTCCTGATACATATGTAGGTCATTCTTATAAATATTTTATAGAAATGGAAACATAGGCACACAAGTCAGTAATTATTAAGGTCCTTAACATCACCTTTTTGGTAATAAATACCATCTATGATTTCTTCTACTCATTTGGTTTCTTTCCCCCCTATTCCTGAAGGCTTCAAAATGGTGTGATGTACAGCATAGAGTTTTTCTGTATGTATACTTGGTCTGATGCAATTGCTTCTCCAAACTTCATCCTTCTATTACGCTTGGGAGACTGAGTCCAAATGTAATATCACTGTCATTAGTGATGAAATAGAAATCCTGACATCTGTTGTATTCCTTTGGTCTGTTTGTTGACACCCTCCTAGTTTTACCTTTAAAATTTCTTGGGGCAACCTGGATTAAATGGGTCTTGGCATAGCAAAAACATACTACAAAGAATCCTCAGTGAGCTCTACATCTACTCAAATAATTTGGTCTAATAATCTATCTAGAAAGCACTAAAGGGATGAATACATGTTGTCCAGATTACTATATGCAGTTGGATAGCAACACATTGAATTAATCCTTAAGTACACATATCTTGGATGGATATTAGAGACAGACAATTAGCTGAATAGGATCAAATAGGACAGGAACTTTTTTCCTTTTCTGTTTAATGAGGCAGCATTGCTTATACTCTTCCATCATTCTTCCCCTAAAATTTCGTAAATTCATTGATGTTCTAAACTAGAGTTGCTACTATGTATTTATTTGTCAAAAAGATTAGATATTCCTGATTAATGATATTTCTAGGATTTTTGACCTCTTCATTTGTCTATTATTTTACTTTAATTAAACTTCTGAAGGAAATGGCAATTGAAGCCAATAATATTACTTTTATCCATTTTCTAATTTCTGGTCTTGTTTTGAAAGTTACATTAGAACATCCAGCTATTCTGCAGAGTGATTTGGAACTATGCTCAAAAAGTTATCAAACTGCATACCCTTTGATCCAGCAGTGTTTCTACTGGGCTTATATTCCAAGGAAATACTAAAGAGGGGAAAGGGACCTATATGTGCCAAAATGTTTGTGGCAGCCCTCTTTGTAGTGGCCAAAAACTGGAAACTGAGTGGATGCCCATCAATTGGAGAATGGCTGAATAAGTTATGGCATGTGAATGTTATGGAATATTATTGCTCTGTAAGAAATGACCAACAGGTTGATTTCAGAAAGTCTTGGAGAGACTTACATGAACTGATGCTGAGTGAAATGAGCAGTACCAGGAGATCATTATAAACAGCAACAACAATACTGTATGAGGATCAATTCTGATGGACGAGGCCCTCTTCAACAATGAGATGAACCAAATCAGTTCCAATAGAGCAGTAATGAACTGAACCAGCTACACCCAGCGAAAGAACTCTGGGAGATGACTATGAACCACTACATAGAATTCCCAATCCCTCTATTTTTGTCCGCCTGCATTTTTTATTTCCTTCACAGATTAATTCACTATTTCAAAGTGCAATTCTTTTTGTACAACAAATTAACTGTATAGACTTATATACATATATTGTATTTAATTTATACTTTTAACATATTTAGCATGGGGGGGGGGGTAGCTAGGTGGCAGTGGATAGAGCACCAGCCTTGAATCCAGGAGGACCCAAATTCAAATGTGGTCTCAGACACTTAACACTTTCTAGCTGTGTAACCCTGGGCAACTCACTTAACCCCAGCCTAAAATACAAACAAACAAACAAACAAAAAAACATATTTAGCAGGTATTAATCAACCTGCCATTTGGGGGAGGGGGTGGAGAGAAGAAGGGGAAAAATTGGAACAAAAGGTTTTGCAATTGTCAATGATGAAAAATTACCCATACATATATCTTGTAAATAAAAAGCTATAATAAAAAGTCATATTAGAGCTGTTATTTTTGTATATCATATTTTTTCTCATCTTCAATCTTTTAATTAATATTGATTTTTACTTTTATTCTACCAAATTTGTCTGATAACAGATAGCTGGTTCATAAATGACTTTCATGTCAATATGTCATTTCCTATCTATTAAAATATAGTTAAAAATCTGCTCTTTTTTGGATTATATACTACAAACAAAATCAAGCAGAAATATTAGTAAATTGGCATTTTAGGTATCATTAATCACACATTAAGATTATTTATGGCTAATGTTTTAACAAGAAATTTCTTCCAAGGATTAATTTTTAATTAAGGATTGGAATTTTTCTATGTGTTTAGTTTGGAAGTATCTACCTACCAAAATAAAATGTATCTCGAGAAATCAAAAATAAATTCCTACTCAATATATGAATATTGATTAAATAAATAATTATTATCAATAAATATTCTTAAAAAAATAAATACATCTTAATCATATTCAAAAAAGATATAATTAATTTCGTTTGATGTGATATTTCATGCTCATCATGCCTAATTCCCAGCTCTCTAGAACTGGAAGAGAATTTACAAATTATCTAGTCCACTCCCACCTCCCTTTATGGATACCTAGTGAGATTGTAAGACTTAATTATAGTCACACAAATGATCATTGTCAGAGCCAATATCCTCTGACTTCAAAAATACTTTCTTCCAAACTAGGCATGGACCTACACTTAACACCACATTCTAAGATAAGATCAAAATGGGTCCATGATTTAGGCATAAAGAATGAGATCATAAATAAATTAGAAGAACATAGGATAGTTTACCTCTCAGACCTGTAGAGGAGGAAGAAATTTGTGACCAAAGGAGAACTAGAGATCATTATTGATCACAAAATATAAAATTTTGATTACATCAAATTAAAAAGCTTTTGTACAAACAAAACTAATGCAAATAAGATTAGAAGGGAAGTAACAGTTAAAGATTCTTATAAAGGCTTCATCTCCAAAATACACAGAGAAATGACTCTAATTTATAAGAAATCAAGCCATTCTCCAATTGATAAGTGGTTGAAGGATATGAACAGACAATTTTCAGATGATGAAATTGAAACTATTTCTACTCATATGAAAGTGTTCCAAATCACTATTGATCAGAGAAATGCACATTAAGACAACTCTGAGATACCACTGCACACCTGTCAGATTGGCTAAGATGACAGGAACAAATAACGATGAATGTTGGAGGGGATGTGGGAAAACTGGGACACTAATACATTGTTGGTGGAGTTGTGAAAGAATCCAGCCATTCTGGAGAGCAATCTGGAACTATGTCCAAAAAGTTATCAAAATGTGCATACCCTTTGACCCAGCCGTACTACTACTGGGCTTATATCCCAAGGAAATACTAAAGAAGGGAAAGGGACCTGTATGTGCCAAAATGTTTGTGGCAGCCCTTTTCATAGTGGCTAGAAACTGGAAAATGAATGGATGTCCATCAATTGGAGAATGGTTGGGTAAATTACAGTATATGAATATTATGGAATATTATTGTTCTGTAAGAAATGACCTGCAGGATGAATACAGAGAGGCTTGGAGAGATTTACATCAACTGATGCTGAGTGAAACAAGCAGAACTAGGGGATCATTATACACTTCAACAACAATACTATATGAGGATATATTCTGATGGAAGTGGATATCTTCAACATAGAGAAGAGCTAATCCAATTCCAATTGATAAATGATGGACAGAATCAGCTACACCCAGAAAAGGAACACTGGGAAATGAGTGTAAACTATTAGCATTTTTTGTTTTTCTCTCCAGGTTATTTTTACCTTCTGAATCCAATTCTTCCTTTGCAACAACAACAACAACAACAACAACAACAACAACAACAACAACAACAAAATTCGGTCCTGCACATATATATTGTACCTAGGATACACTATAACATATTTAATATGTATGGGAATGCCTGCCATCTAGGGGAGGGGGTGGAGGGAAAGAGGGGAAAAATTCAGAACAGAAGGGAGTACAAGGGATAATGTAAAAAATTCCCTATGCATATGTGCTGTCAAAAAATGTTATAATTATAAAATTAATTTAAAAAAAAAAAAGAAAGTAAATTCTCAGACTAGTTTCAGAGCAGGAAGAAAAAAGCAATCAAAGGTCAAAATACTTTTCCCAGTTCCAAATGTTGATGGGAAACCTCTTTGATGCCTTCCATTAACGTAAAAGTGTATACAATACTATCTTTTGTGGAATAAATGTACAATCAGTAGGAAAAAAAATACTTTCTGCCCCACCATTACACATAAATATGAAGCTCTTGTCTAGTGGCTAGATCTTACCTTCTTATGTTTTTTGATTCTGTGGTATATTTCCCAACATATTTTCTTTCATCTTCTCCTCTGTGCTCTTTGCACTTGGAATTGCCAAAGAACAAGATATATGTTGGCTTGGTTTGAAGATTTTTCGTAAGCTATTTCTGTCTCTTTACTTTTTTTTTTTATCTCTTTACTTTCTGCCACAGATGTTGGCACATGGGCTGCAGTGCTCTTTACAATGGTCTTTCTGCAAAATGTAAACAATGCAATACAAAATGATCATGAAATGATGGTTCTTATTGCTTTTGGACCAATGATGAACTCCCCTATATAGACCTGTGAGCCATCCTTCAAAGTAGCTGAAATTACCTTAGGTCTTCTTGATTTATTCATTGGATACATTTAGCTATAACTCCTTATGTCTTCAAGGTAGAATGTCAATATTGACACTTAATTTTCTTCAGTAGTCAACTCATTGGTCATTTCACAAGGCTGTCACATTTGAAATGCCAAGAGTTAAACTATTATAGGTGATCTAAAAGCTGTGATTCTTACCACCCATTTCCAGTTGTGCACTGTTATTGCATCCGCAGCAGATGACCACATAAAACCAAAGACTATTTTGCATTTTTCTGTGTTTTATTGGCTAAAGAATTAATCCTCTAGTGACCAGCATACTATTGATGATGTGCTTCTCAGTACTCAGCTAAGTTAGTGCTTGTACAGCATGCACAATCTGTTGCCTTTCCAACTGGAAAGGATCTGCCAAAGCTTGTGTTCACATCACCTTTGAAAACCTAAAGTCACCTTCACATCAAAATGAAGCAGAGAAAGATTTTTGTGGAGGTTGGGTCCATGTTAAAATGTGAATATCCCAAGAAGGAACACATAAAACTGTTGTCTTTTATACCTTAGTATATAATTAATTTATAAAATCCTTTTCTAAAAAGAAATTTTGGTAGGAGAGAGGAGAGGCATCTTAGAAAAGGGAGTGCAACAAGCAAGGGGAAGAAGGATATTGAAAGGGAAAGGTTGCATTATAGAGGCCAATCACTTCACAATTTTTATTAGAGCCACTCCCAATTACCATTTTCTAAGATAATACCTTCTAATGACTTTTTCAGCCTCATTGGAAGTTACTTTCAAATGGCAGAACTTCTTATCATCTGAATCTCTACAGAGTGGGGGAAGGGAAAGGTTGATGTCACCATAGGGAGCTCTGGACCCTCCCTCCAGTAACCTCTCTGCTGGAGAGGTTCTGTAATAGATACCAAGGGGACAGTGGGTGTTACTTCCTACCGAGGGCCAAGGGGCAATCATTGTAATTCTCACAGCTTGATTATGATGCTTCCCTTGGTCTTAATTAGTTTTGTTACTGGAAGTTCCATTGCACATATTTGAAAGAGCCAAAGCAAAGCAGGAAGAGTTATTGGAAAAAGGGGAGGAGGGGGCAGCAACTTGTCAAGTTGTCAGAGTGCTTGGGGAAGATAATGCAAAGCTGGCATTTCCTTTAGATAAATCAACCATTATAGAAGCATGAAGAAACAAAAGGTCTCTGCAGGGATATCTGCATATACTCATCTCTGCTAATCTTTAAGTACATCAGGTCACCTTAGTTTCCGGTATCAAATTCAGTACCATGGCCAGAGCTTTCTGGATAAGGGACATGGGAACAAAGAGATGACAGATTTTCTAGAAGAATTCTATTTGGTTAGTCTGAAAACAATTGACTTGTTAAGGAAACAAAGTCTAGAACAGGGGGTTCTTTCCCTTTTTGGTGTCATGGGCTGCCTTTGGCAATTTTCTCAGAATAATGTGTTAAGTACCTGCTATGTGCCACACATTGTGCTAAGCAATGAGATTATAAAAATAGGCACAGGACAGTCCCTGCTCTCTAGGAGCTCAGAATCTGATGGATATAATGCTTTCAAATGCATTAAATAAAATGTGTACATAGAATTACAAAAGAAACCAAGTATATTAATTATAGTTGATAAAATATTTTTTTAAAACAAGTTCATGGATCCAAGATTAAGAATCCCTTGTAAGAGTTAGGGTTGTGTTTCCTAAACCAAATTAAATTGCTACCTTATATTATCTAAATTCCCTATTGCATGCTGCAAAAGTTCTTTGTGACCCAGAGATTGGGAGCTGGGCTGGTGGCAAGGAGTGGGGAGTGGAGGATGAGTGAATAAAGGAAAGGAAGAATCAGAATCTCATTCAAAGTCGACAGGGCAGCTTGTCTCTCTTGCACCTCACCAGGAATCCTAAATTCAATATTGCTGACACTTGGTTATATAACTTCTGCTTAAATATCTTCATTGATGGGGAAGCTATGATCTCCTGAGATAGCCTGTTCTAGTACTGAATTGCACTGAATATTAGCAAGCTTTTCCTTATATGAAGTAGAGAGTGAGTCAGTATTTTAGATTCACAGGTGTTAGGAAGTCTTCATTTTAGTAATGGAAGTGTTATAGAACAGGAAAATTTTGTTGCTAGTACCATGTACTAGCTTACAGATTGGCAAATGGCAAATGATATTCTATGGTAGAAATTTTTTTTAATCTCAGTACTTCTTTACACTCTTTATTAGATATCATTGAGGTCACTGCCAAAGGAAATTTGATCTTTTGGACCTCCTGAAAAGTTTTCAGGGATCCTTGGTTATAGCGAATAGTCTACAAGACATTAAAATTTCATGAGATTTTTCTTAATTTAAACTTGATTAATTTTTTTAAAATTTAATTTAAGATCAAATTTAAATTTTTAAATGAAATATAAAAAAGAAATAAATTGTTTTAAAATGGGAAATATGATTTTGCCATCACTGTATATATTTAAAACAGATCCGTTCAGAGATGCTTGTAAGTACAGTTTTGACTCTGCAACCAATATTCATTCTGACTTTTATCACTCTATGGCAGTTACCATATTTTCCTAACTTCAAATCAGGGCATATGGTTAATAAATTTTGCATTTTTCCCAGATCTTCTCAGACATTCTTTCTATGGGCATTACCTATATGCATTTCATAGAAGATAAACTGGGGCCTAAGTAGGGAAATTAACCCATAAGACCATAAGTAGCAGATCCTATATTCTGACTCCAAATCCAATAATGCTTATACTCTACTACAGAATTGATGGATCTTGCTCTCTGATGCTTAAACTAATGCTATTCAAGTTAAATTTTTGATGATGTTTCTATGGGAGTCAAATGAGATATGTTTCTAAATGAGACTATAAAGCACCCATGAATAATTGGACACAGTTGAGGTGGTATGGGGTATGTGAAATATGTCTAACCATACTGATTCTAACTCAAGCTTTTTACTTGATTATTCATACTCTTAGTACCAAGGCATTCATGAAGATGGAATGGAAAAGAACCAGATGCCCATCTAGCCTGTATCTATCTTTTTCTAAAAAAAAAAAAAGAACTTTATCATATTTCTCATATACATTACCTCCTCTCCACTCATCCAGCTATCACCTTAATTCATATCCTCATCACCTCCTGCTTTCAACAGCCTCCTAATTGGTTTCTATACCTCACTGTTACCACTTCAGTCTGTTCTATACACTGCTGCCAAAATAATTTTTTAAGGGCAAATATAAACCAATAATGCCCTACTCAGCCAACTCCAGTGGCTTGATATTGCCTTTAGAATAAACTCCTCTAGTTAGTTTTTAGTCTCCTATACGATCTGCCTCCCTCCACATCTCTCCAAACTCTTCCTACCCTTTAAGAGCTAGACAATCTGACCTTCTTTCTATTCCTCACTCATGACATTCCATCCCATGTCTCCTTGTCTTTACATTGGCCATCCCCCAATGCCTGTGATATATAGTACTTCTTATGTACTTCTGCCTCACAGAGTCTCTCTTTTCTTCTAAGATTTAGCTCAGATATTATTTTCTGCATAAAGCCTTTCCTAGATTTGCCAACTGCTAGTTCTCCCTCCCTAAATACCTTGTATTTAACTACTTTGTGTGTATGTATAAACATTCATTCATTAACTATATATTTATGCTGTATATTTCTCTCTACATACACTTCTCCTAGAATTCATTTTAAGTTCATTGTGAGTAAGGATGGTTTAATTCTTTATGCTTTTATCTCCACCAGTAGCAATGCCTGGCACATGGTAGGCACTTAATAAATACTTGTTGATTGATTAGAACCATAAAATGACATATTGCACCAGCAGGAGTTTTATCTAAAGTTAGAGAAATAGATTAAATTCTTCATAAACATACACTTATTAAAAGGAAACAAGGGTGGCAAGAAGCTTTATGGTTGCCACCGCTGCAAAGACCTGAACCCAAAAGAGACCACTCTTACATGTACCAAATCTGCAGCATCAACCAAGCTCCAGTTTAGAATCACAACAACATGGCTGTGATTTCCCTCTTGGAGAAGTTGCTAACTGAAGCAAGGGTGAACATTTTTTAAAACTTTTTTTTCTCTTAAATGAAATGCTTTAATGAATTTTTTAAATGGTGTATTAAAAAAAAAACAAAAAACAAAAAAACCTGCCCTATGTCTTTCTAATCAAGCCTCTTAGAGCATTTGTTGCTTGGATTAATGAGGCCATATCAAAGGCTGATATTCATGTTTCCCCAAATGGACACCATGGGGCACTTCTGGGCTCCATTTTGGCAACTTGCTCAGTAGTCAAGCTGTTTTATTTTATTTTATTATTATTTTTCCTATGTCTTATCATCCAGGGACAAAAGGATGCCGCTTTCAATGAGAAAAAATCTCTCCCTTCATGTGCTGTTCTAAACTCAGTAGGTCCCTTTTCCAGCCAGGTGAGGGGAAAATTGCAATTTCAATGCAGAAAAGCCCTTCTGAAAGCCGGGCGGCCTGGGAGGTATAATGAACAAGCTTCTCACTTGGATCCCTTCCCAGACCCACAACGACTGAGCTCGGTGGTGTCTAAACAGAAGTCTCTGGCTTCCTTTCAGTCCCTGGACTTATTAGGCTTGCTGTTTCTTTATTATGTTTTGTTCTGCATCTCTAAATCCTCCTTCTGAAGCATTGTACGGCAAACACGGGGTCCATCCGCCCGAGAGCATTGTCCCTTGGTCGCCATGGTAACCGGAGCGCTCTCCAGCTAGCTCCTTCTTCCAGATGAAATACACCCGCGTCCCGACGCACACCTTGCGGCACCCACCCCAGCCGGGAAATCAGCCCACGGGGGGTTTCTGCTTATGAGCAAGAGCTGGCATGGGCCCGAAGGGGCCAGCGCTGCTGTGTTTTATTGACTTTATTAAAATACTTGGGAAACACATTCAATTTCTATTTGTTATTGTTTCACCTGTGCCGAAAGGGGGCATTTGATGAATAGGCTGAGAGGCTGTTGAGTGTTTCATTCGGGCGTCTGTAGCTAACAGATGCTGAAATGTGGTTTCATAATACTGTAATAAGACTTTGTACTTTTACAGCTCCTTTCATCAGTGAATCTCAAAGGCTCCCTCATTAAACCTCACAGCCCCCTGGGAAGTAGGTAGTTCGGGAGCCTCTCTAACCGCACCCTCCTCCTCTGCCAACTCCACCTTCCCCTTCTCCCCAACACTTCCCACCACAGTTCCCTGTAGATGCTGAAGGTGAGTTGCCCAGGCTTATACAGGACGCTAATCGAGGAACGGGACACCTTGCTCCAGGCTAGACCTATCCACAAGATATAATTATGTATTTACCTCGCTATATTCCAGTCATCTACATTTTTTTTCCTTCCGTTCTTTGGACTTTCCCCCTTTGTCTTGAGCAACTGGTCCAGTCCCAACACATCACTGGGATCTGAATCTCCCAAGAGTTGGCCGTTCCCACAGTCACTGTGCCCCTTCGGAGAAAAAGATAATAGTTCCTTTGGTCCCGACCCAGACCAACACACGCAAATCCATCATAGGGGTAGGTCTCTGAACCAGCAAAGGCTGCCTGTACTTCAAGCAAAAACATAATAGGGTTAGAAATGGACAGGATAATAGCTTTAGAGCTAGGGTGGGGAGAATAATAACATAAAATTCTAGATCAACACACACCCATCTATTTTTGAAATGGGGAATTGGAGATGCAAAAAAATTAGTCACCTGCTCAACGTGAGAAATTCAAACTCAGGTCCGTTATCTCAATTCAGGGTCTTATTTCAATGCATATGTCAACTCAATTCTCCTGTGCATCATCTAAAAACTACCCCCCCAATCAAAGAACATATCTTAAATAATAATCTTTTCTTGATTCTGGAGGTTAAGTAAGAGTTGCTACAGAAAATACATGTGGATGACTTTACAATAATCAGAACTATAACTTTCATATTAGCAGCTCAGAATATTTGCATTGACCTGACTACCATTTATCAACATTAGGCAAATAGCAGGATATGTAAGCCCTGAAAAGCCCTGGATAAATGGCCAGTGGTTGATAGATGTATACAAAATAAAAGCCATACAATGTTATTGTTCAGATTTAGAATGAACTCACTATTACTGGAGTTACTAGTGTTTATCATGATTTCAGGAAATTTATTATTGGCATAAATGATGACATGTCAGCAGAAGTGCACACAAATGAGTAGAGGGAATTATGTACATGTGACTAATCATAGAAAATTAAAGCTGGAAGGAATCATCAGCCAATTCAATCCAATATACATTTATTAAGCATCAACTCTATGTAGAACATTGTAAATGGCACTGAGATCTTCTTTTTAAATCCTCTGATTATATAAGTGTGAGTTAGTACCAGTGGACAACTTACTTCTCCACTCAGACCACCAATGCAATGTAACCTGTGTCCTTGGAGAGTTGACTGGGCAACTGACAGGTTAAGTGACTTGCCCATAGCACCATAGCTAGTGTATGATACAGAGGCAGCTCTTGGGTCCTGGTCTTCCTAATTCTAAGACCAGTTCTCTGCTATTCTACCTTCCTGTTACTGTTCAAAAGTAATAATAAAAACCATAACAAAATGATGACCAACATTGATACAGTCATTTGAAAAGTTTACAAAGTGCTTTACATGTATTATCTTATTTTGTATATGAGGGTGCTATCCTTGGCACTCTTCTCCCTCACTCAACTCTAAATTCTTTCTCTGTCTCTCTCTATTTCTCTCTCTGGGTCTATCTGCCTTTATCTCTGTCCTTTTGTCTCTCTCTGACTCTGACTTTTTGGCTCTGTCTCCCTCTATCTCTGTCTCTGTCTCTCTGATCTCATCAATTCCCATAGATCCAACTGTCTTTTCTAAGAATATGATTTATATATATATATATATATATACATCCTGCTTGACATCTGCTTTTTTATTAAATGGTACTTCATTGTTCCAATGTTTACAACTTTTATAATATAACTTAAAACCTAGTAATGCACTATTTTCTTTCATTTCCACATTTTCATTATTTGCCTTGAAGTGTTCAAGATTTTATTCCTGCAAATGAATTTATTTTTCCTAGGTTTTATAATCTTACAAGACTTGTATTGATAAAACCTCAAATATGTAAAGTAATTTGGACAGAATCATTTTCATTATATTGGCACAGCTCAACCATATCTAGTTAATATCTCTCCAATGATTTGTCTTCTTTTCTTTCTTTAAAGTGTTTTGTACTTGTATTGATATAATTCCTAAGTATGACTTAGCAGTTTAACTCTCAGATGTTTTATGCATTCTAGAGTTATTGTTAGCATAATTTCCTTTTCTTTCTCCTCTTGATGGGTTTTTTAAACAATATAGGAAAAATACAGATGATTTTGTGAGTTTCTTTTGTATTCCTGCTTTGTTGAAATTATTCATGTTACAACTCCAGGGCTCTTCATGTAAACAATTGTACTTAAAAGTAAAAAGAATTTTGTCTTTTTTTATCTCTATTTTTCCTTCAATTCTTTTTTTTTTTTTTTTTTTTTTTTTTTTTTTTGGTCTTACTTCTATAGCTGGTTTTTAAAGTACTATATCAAATAATAGTGGAGACAAGGGGCCTCTTGCTTTATCACTGATCTTTTGGGGAAATCGTCTAATGTTTCTTCATAACAAATAATTCTAGTACTTGTTTTACAGAAATAACTCTTGCTTTGATGTAGCTTATATTGTAGTCAAGAAAAAACACTGAATAAATATCTATAATGTGATTTGTTGTTATATTTATAGTTTTACTAATGTGAAACCATTTTTAAATTACTGACAGAAATCTAGTTATAATGTACAACTTTTAAAACTATATTACTATAGTCTCTTTGCTAATCTTTTATTCATTTTTTGGAAAATATTTGTTATGACAATTGTGGAAATATGTATAGAAGAATTATACGAGTTTAACATACATTGGATTGCTTGCTGTCTAGAAGAGGAGGTGGGGGAAAGGAGGAAAAAAATTGGAACAAAAGGTTTTGCAAGGGTGAATGTTGAAAACAATCTTTGCATATTTTTGAAAATAAAAAAGTAACTGTATAAATATATATGTATAAATATATTGTATTTAACATATATGGAACTACTTGTCATCTAAGGGAGGGGGTGGAGGGAAGAAGGAAAAAAGTTGAAACAAGTTTTTTGCAAGGGTCAATGTTGAAAAATTACACATGCATGTGTTTTGTCAATAAAAAGCTATAATAAAAAAAAAAGAAAAGAAAAAGCTATTATTTAAAAAACTCATATAAACAACAACAATAAAAAAGAAATATTTATGTTAGTGGTTTATAGATTTCTTTCTCTGGTCCCTGGATTGAGTGACAAGGCAATATTTATCTTACAGAAATTTTGAATTTTTATAAATACTTTATGCAATATATGGGTTATATATATTTATAAAGGGATTATTTCAGTTTTCAATATTTAGTATAAATTCATTTGGAAACTCAATCCAAACGATCTGGGGATTTTTTCTTTGGTTGTCCCCTCATCATTCATTCAATTGCTCAGGAATCCTTGAGACTGATTGGTTTAAATCTATTTTCTGGTATGTTAGTCTAAGTATTTAATTTTGTGAAAATATTAATCCATTTAATTAGTTTTCTGGATTTTTTGGCCAAATAATTGGCTATGATAATTTCTGAGAATTTTCTCTCTGTTTATCTTGGTAATTTGTTTAATAATATTTTCATTTTTATCTTGGTAATTTGGTTTTATTCTTCATATAACTATATTAAGTCAAATTACTTAGTGACTTAATTATTGATATTTTTAAAACAACTCTTAGTTTTATTTATTATTTTGATAGTCCCTTACTTTTTAGTCTTGGCTCTTGGGTCTGTTTTATGCTTGTTTGTTTTTTTCAGCTATATACTCAATTCATTGATTTTTTTTTCTTTTTCTCTTCTATTAATATAAGTATGTAGAGATAACAGTTTTCTCTAAAAAATTCTATAACTGCATTCCACAATTTTGGCATATTGTTTCTTTTTTTCATTTTCATTAATATAATATTGTTTTATGATTTGTTCTTTTACTTACTCATTCTTTAGTATTTTATTTTTTAGTTTCTGTTGAAGGCTCACAACTTTCTTTGTATTTCCTGTATTGATAAAACTTTAGTTGTGTGGTAATTTGTAAAGGATGTGCTTAATTCTTCTTCCTTTCTGTATTTTATTCATTAATTCTTTGTGGTCTACCACTTGGTCAATTTTTGTAAAGATGCCATGCAATGTTTAGACATATTTATAATCCTCAAGATCTTTATTCAATAATTGCCAAAGCTCTATCATATTCAATGTTCTTTTTTGTCTTGATGTCCTTACTTCATAGATTGCCAACCACATAGAAGGTATTTATTAAGTACTTATTAAATTGAATTGGGCTCCTTTCTTGTTAATTTTTCCAATAGATTTGTCTAAACATAAACATGTTTAGACATGATAGAGACATGTTGAACAATTTTTGTTTTACTATATAGATCTGACTATATAATTAAGAAAGTTTTTCTTCTAAGTGATGTATTTTTAAGTGAACTTTCTTGTAAGCCATGTAATTTGTGTATATATCCAATAATGATATTATTCCATTATTGATAGGACCTTTATGTTTAACGTTGTTATTTTTCTTACTTAGGTCTTTTTTTTTTTTTATCACTGCCTTTTCTATTGTCGTGATTGCCCTGATGCTTTTTTTATTCAGCTGAGATCTAATAAATTCCATTCCAGTTCCTCATTTTGATTCTTTATCAATCTTTGTTTATTATTAAACAACAAAATGTTGGCTTTTGGTTTCTAATCCATTTTATCATTATTTTCTGTTTTATAGGTAAATTCATCATATTACTTTCTTGACATGACTATTGGGTTTTTTATTTCTTCCATTCATTCCTATTTCTTCTCTTCCCCCCATTTTACCTTACCCTTTAAAAGAAAGTACAGAATAGAGTGGTGGAAGATAATAAAATCTATTAGCAGAGAATCCCAGAATTTTATATCAGAGCTCCTGGCCCTCAGCACTCAGCATAGAGTGCTGGACAAAATACTGAGCACTTTGCTATTTTTTCTTTTCTTTTCTTTTTTTCTTTCTTTCTTTTTTTTTTTTTTTAAAGAGAACTACCTAGAAAAGAATTACTTTTTGTTCCATTCTTTGGAATGGATTTCTATTTCATTGGATTCATTTATTTCTGTATATTAGATGTTCATAATAGGAGTTGTATTGAGAGATGTTTTTATGCCTCTATCTTTGACAGAAATTCTATAATTATTTCTTCTAATAGTGATTTAAGGTTCCCTTTCACTTATTTTGTAGAACACTATTTAATTTAATTTTTGAACTTCTCAATTTTTCTTCCAAGTATATTATTTTTCTTGTATTGGTATTAACTGTTTATGATTACTTTTTTAGTTCGATGACATTATGTTTATTCTTCAATGCTATCTTCGTCCAGTGACCTTTGATCAGCTACATATGTTCTGCCTTTTACATCTTCCATTGGTATTTTTAACCCTTGTGT
The DNA here is from genome assembly GCF_048593235.1 of Sminthopsis crassicaudata. Lineage (NCBI taxonomy): Eukaryota > Metazoa > Chordata > Mammalia > Dasyuromorphia > Dasyuridae > Sminthopsis > Sminthopsis crassicaudata. The sequence continues at coordinate 77,570,795 of NC_133619.1, read as the reverse complement.
TGCTTTAAATTTTTTCTAAATAATTGCATTATCATATATCTTGTTTTTAAAATACTGAATTAACTTTCCCTGTTAATAAATTTGTTAAAGGACCTTTTAATGTCTTCTACTTCTACTACAATTACAATATGTAATTTATTGTTAACTATATGGATTTTGTTCCTTTAAATTGCATAATATCTTTATGTTGTTGAAATTCTTCAAGTCCTTTTTTTTTTAAACTGTCATTCTTTCAAGTTATTTCTTTTTATAAAATAATAATAATAATAATAATAAAACCTAAGAAAAAAGTTATTTCTTTTTTTTATTGCTAAACTAGAAGGAGCAGTTTAGCCTTTGATAAATTGCAATACTCATTTGTACATAAAGAACACCCTACAAAGTTTAGGCATAGAAGAATCTGTTTTTATGTGACAAATAGTATCCATCCAAAGCCAAAAGCTAATATTACATTTAATAAGGAAATATTGGAAGGTTTTGAAAAATTACAGGAGTAAAATAAAGGTACCCCCTTTCTATGGGGGATGACAGTTTTAGAAATTCTAGCAATTAGCTAGAAATAAAAAAGAGAAGAAAATGAAACACATGAAAATAAGCAAAAAAATAAAAAGCATAGAGTCAGGCAAAACAGATACAAAATCATCTCCATTTCCTAAGGAAATAATAATTTGCCAGAAAATCCAACAGAATAATCAAAGAAACTGAGGTAATCAAAAGTTTCAGTAAAGTTGTAGGCTATATAATAAACCAATAAAAAATCAGTATAATTTCTATAGAGTGATGACAAAACCCAAGAGTAGTCAGTAAAAAAATAAGTCTCATTCAAAGTAATTACAACAATGCATAAATATCTAGGAGTCAATCTAACATTCAAATATATAGATACAATTACTATGTACCAGGCACTATGCTAAGATCTTAGCAATTACATTCCTTAATTAAAAACAGCACATTCCGTTAAGAAATGAACAAATAACTTAAGTGAAAGGATAATCAGTGCACATGGTTCAACCATACCAATATAACAAAAATTCTAATATTACTGATACCAATTAATACATTTGCTGTTTTACTAACACTAAACTACCAAGAAATTATTTGTGGCTGAGTTGTTCTGTTGAATCATTTCATTTGTATTCAATTCTTTGTGATCCCATTTTGGGGTTTTCTTGGCAAAGATATTAGAATGGATTGCTATTTCCTTCTCTAGCTTATTTTACTGATAAGGAAATTGAGGCAAAGAGGATAAAGTGACTTGGGTAGGGTCACACAGTAAATGTCTGAGGATGGATTTGGACTTATGAAGATAAACCTTCCTAATTCCACTATGCCACCTAGATGCCCCATTATTTATAGAGCTGGATACAAATATTAACAATTCATTAGGAGAAACAAAAGTTCTCAGTCTAGCAAAGGAAATCATGAAAAGGGTACAAATCAAGGAAAAATAATCCTTCCAGATCTTAAACTATATTATATAGCAGAAACCATTAAAACTATTTGAATCATTGTTAAAATACAAAAAGTAGATCAATGGAATAGACGACAAAGATCAGAAATAATTGAAGATAACCCAGTGTTATAAATTGGGTTTATAATTGATGTTTATAAACTAAGAAAGAACTCTCTATTTAATAGAAATTACTGGGAAAACTGTTGTTTTGTGTTTTGTTTTTGAGAGGCAACTGGGGCTTGCTCAGGGTCAAATATGTAGGAAGTATTAAGCGTCTGAGGTCAAATTTGAACTCAGGTCCTCCCAACTTAAGAGTGAGTGCTCTATTCACTGTACTATCTAGCTGTCCCAGGGAGAAGTGTAAAATAATTTGGTAGAACTTAATTTTAGAACATCTTACACCTTGTACCGCAATGAATATAAATGAATAGATGGCCTAAATATAAAATCATAGCAGAAAAAAATTAAAAGAGAAACAACCCTACAACTTTCATAGCTTTGGCTAAAGAATAAATTCTTAACCAATGAATAGAGGTGATTACAAAAGATTATAATTTTGATTACATGAAATTGAAAAGATTATGCATGAACAAAATGAATTCAACTAGGATGAAAAGACAAGTAATCTACTGAGGGAAATCTTTACATATCTCTGAGAAGGGTCTGTCATCCAAAATATATAGACAGTTAAGAGAAAATATATAAGCTCTTTTTTTTTTTTTCTTTCTGAGGCTGGGGTTAAGTGACTTGCCCAGGGTCACACAGCTAGGAAGTGAGATCAGATTTGAACTCAGGTCCTCCTGAATTCAAGGCTGGTGCTCTATCCACTGCACCACCTAGCTGCCCCCAAAATATATAAGCTCAAAAGCCATTTCTCAATAGTTAAAGGATTTGAAAAACAGTTCTCAAAATAAGAATTGGAAACTATTAATAACCTGGAGTGGTAGATAGGACACTGGATGTAGAGTCTTAGATATTTAGCACCTATAGTACCCTGGCAAGTCATATAACCTTTCAATTACTAGGTTTCCTTATCTGTAAAGGAAGTTGGACTCTGTGGTCTCTAAGATCTCTTTTAGATTTCCAAGTTCTAAATCTGTGATTTTGTGAATGCTCCAGATCACTAATAGTAAGAGAAATGTACAAAACAACCTGGAGGTTTTCCTTCACACCTAACAAATTGGCAAAGATGATAAAAAAAATTGGAATAGTCTGTTTTGGAGGGGTTGTGGAAAGATGGGCACACAAACGCAATATTAGCACTGCTGTGAATTCTCCAAACCATTCTGGAAAGCAATATTGAATTATGGGTTTTTTCAAGTAACTAAAATATTTATTATGATAGCCCTTTTCTGTAGTGGCAAAGAACCAGAAAAAAAAAAAAAAAAAAAAAGTAGATACACATTTGTTGGTGAATGGCTAAACAAAGTGGTATATAAATATAATGGAATATTGCTATACTGTTAAGAAATAGTTCACGTGGAATAGACAGGAAACTGATAAGAACTCTATCCTTAAGAGCAGGGACTTTTTGTTTTGTTTTGTTTTACTTTCTTTGCATTCTCTTAGGCATAGCACAATGTCTGTTATATAGTAGGTGCTTCATAATTTTTTGTTGACTTGATTTTAATGATATAAAAAGGAAAATCATATTCATAATGACAATAACTGAATAATGTGACATTATAATAACTAAGTTTGGTTACAAAATAAATATGAAAGGGTACCTCTCTTGCTCATTTGCAAAAGTGGGAGATTGTAGGTGTAAAACACAGCATATAATCGAGTTTTTTATGTTGGTTAGTTTTCCCAAATTCCCCCCCCCTCCACTTTTTAAAAAAATTTCTCTTCTAAGGAATGACTTTTCCTGTTGGGAATCAAAATCATATTGGAAAATATAGACGCCATAAAACCAAAAGATACCAATAAGATTTAGTGTTGGAGAAGGGTTATGGAGGAGGTTGTTTGTTGTTATATTTAGGAACAATATCCTTAAACTCTCTTCTGCTTCCCAATGCTTTTGCTGCTCCAGCTGGGAAGGGGATTCTCTCCCTCCCCTTTTCTTATACACTAGAAGGCACAAAAGAAGGAAAGTCTCAGTCCACAAGAGCTGAAAGCTCCAGAGAGTATAATTAGTTTATTTTTATTCTCTGTGAAGGGAAATAGTTCATTCTTCAATCAATTAATCACTAGGAGTTCTGTGCATTCTATCAATTTGATTGGATAACTTTTCAGTTTGCTCAGGAATTAACTATGACTCATGTTCTGTAATTTCATCACGTTGATTGGAGAACTTTTCAAATTGACCAAAAATCCTCTGATTTTTTCACACCCTTATGATAATTTAAATATTAAATGCAACATCTTTCTCATTCCTAAACTCCTATGATCCCTTCTTCCAGGATTCTCTCCTTGTTTGGCTTTCATGACATTGCTGTCTCCCATTTTTTCCTTTTCCTCTCTGATGATAACTATTTTGTTTGCCTGTCTAGCTCACTGTCCTCCATCTAGATTCTCTAGTTCTGTCCAAGGACCTGTCCTACATTTCTGGGTTCAATCATGGCCTCTCTGAACTCCAGTTCCATACCACCAATGAGATGAATAGTCAGAACTCCAAATTTAATATGCTGAAAATATTATTCATCTTCTCCAACTGTCTCTCACAGGCTCTTGATTTTTAGAGATGCTACCACCTTTCTCTCAGTCACTCAGACTAAAAAACCTAGAATCATCTTTGGGTTTTCCCTTTCCCTTATCCTTGCATCCAGTTCAATCTGATTCAATTAACATTGTGCTGGATGTTTTGTTAGTCATTAGATATAAATTCAAAAGTGACACAGTACCTATCCTCAGGGAGCTCGGCCAGGGAGTCCCTCTCTATCTTTCTCCCTCTAGATCCATAGTTATCTGAGAGCACACCCTGGGGAGTGAAGAATTGAGAAAGCAAACCTTGACAATAACAAAGAAGGCTCCAGATGCTTTTTCCCCATCTCTCCATAATCAGGTCTTATGCATTCCTTTCCCTCCTCCAGCCCACATTACCACAATCTTAAGCACAATCTGAATAAAAAATAGCAGCACTTCATTTGGCTTATTAACAGCTCTCTGGGAAAGCAGCAATGGCTTCATTCCTCTGGCCTTCTCCCCTGCTGTCCCATGGAAATGTTGATGAGTGCACTAAGACTCCTTGGGTATCTAGAGTGACTGAGGCAGGAGATCAGTGGCTGGTCCACTTAATACCTGTGCTTATGTCTTAGCAGCAGCTACAGGGTTCTCTAGGAAAGTGTTTGCTCTTTTTTTTCCCTGAGGCAATTGGGGTTAAATGACCTGCCCAGGGTCACACAGGTAGGAAGTGTTAAGTGTCTGAGATCAAATTTAAACTCAGATCCTCCCAATTTCAGGGCTGGTGCTCTGTCCACTGCGCCACCCAGCTGCCCCTACTCTTTTTTTTTTTTTTAAGCATGTTTTAGTTTGTGTCCTCCATTTTCACTCTAATCCTGGTTTTTTGTTTTTTGTTTTTTTTTTTTTTGTTTTGTTTTTTTTGTTTTGTTTTTTTTTTTAAGTGCTTTATTTGGGGAAGGTATAGGGATAATCAAGGCTATGGAACTGATTCTTCAACTTTTCACTAGTCACTGCCTCCAAAATCTTCTAATGACTTTTTAAAATCATAGATTCATATGCCTAAAGAGCAATCAAATGCATGCCCTTTTATCCAACAATGCCACTAATAATTATTATGTAGGTCAGTATCCCAAAGAGATTTTAAAAGGTAGGGAGAAAGATCTATTTGTACAAATACATACATATTATAGATAGATAGATAGATAGATAGATAGATAGATAGATAGATAGATGATAGATAGATAGATAGATAGATAGATAGATAGATAGATAGATAGATAGATAGATATCACAGCTCTTTTTGTGGTGGCAAGGAATTGAAAATTGAGGGGAGATCCATCAATTGGAGAATGGCTGAACAAGTTGTAATTTATCAATATAGTGGAATACAATTGTGCTCTAAGAAATGACCACCAGTAGGAGAATATTGTGCACAGTAACAGCAAGATTATGTGATGATCAACTGTGATAGATTTAACTCTTCTAAGCTACACAGTGATCCAAGGCAATTCCAATAAACTTGGGATGGAAAATGCCATCCCCATTCAGAGAGAGAACTTTGGAGACTGAATATGGATTGCAACATTGTTTTTTCACCTTTTTTCTTTGCTTTTTCTTTCTCATGGTGTTTTCCTTTTTGGCCTGATTTCTCTTGTGTAAAATGACGAGTATGGAAATCTGTTCAGAAGGATTATATATATTTAACCTGTATCAGATCGATTGCTGTGTTGCGGAATGGGAAGAGGAAAAGAGAAGGGAAAAAATTTGCAAAAATTTGCAGAAATGAAAGTTTAAAACTATCTTTGCATGTATTTGGAAAAATAAAATACTATTGAGGGGGCAAAAACCCAACAATAACAACAAACCAGATAACTGAAGGTTTTTGTTGTAAATCAACAAACATTTGTAAGTTTCCAATGTGCAAACTAATCCTGCTTGTGACAACATAATAAGTATTTAATAAATTATTTGACCACTCATTCAAAAAAATCAAATGTACATATACATTCTAATGGGAGAAGTCAACACTTTAAAAAGAGGTGGAAAAGAGGAAGGAGCCCTTATTGTCACAAATATCTGTGTGTGTGTGTGTGTGTGTGTGTGTGTGTGTGTGTGTGTGTGTGTGTGTCTATACTCTGAATATACCACTTCCTAGGAGAAGATGGGTAATATACTTTATCATATACTTCTGGAATTATAGTTGGTCATTTTGTTGAGCAATTCTTAAGTTTTTGAATGTTCTTTACAATGTTCTTATAGTATAAATTGCTCTCTTGCTTCCATTCACTTCACTCTGGATCAGTTCTTTTAAGAATATCTCAGGTTTCAGAATATTCCTTTTTCAACTTCCCCAAACTAAGACCAAGGCTGAATTCCCACAGAGTCACACTCTGTATCTTATATCTTTCCTAGCAATCAAATTCTGAGGGGACTTATTTCTTTACTGTACCCTACACCTCCACTAATGCTTGATCCCTGTGTTCTCAGGAAGAAAGGGGGGTCCTTTGAATATCCCTTAATCAGTCTGTATCATAGAAGGCAAAAAAAACAGTCCAAGACTGACAATTATTGCTTACATGGGACAATCCTAGTCTGTCTTTTGGCTAATGTCCAGAGGTTTTGCCTGTGTGACCCGTCATTGTCTATTACCCAGTCTCTCTCAATCTAATGATTACCCTGACGCTTTACTCACATTTAGCCACCACATCTCTAATGCAATTTGCCTGAATATCACAGCTTAATGGTGGGGATTCATTAGAATAATAGCTCCCATTTATATAATGTTCTACAGTCACAACAGTCCCTTAGGAATTATGTGTTTTATCCACTCACCTTATGCTTCATTTTGTCCTCCTATAGTTTGCCAAAGAATGGGTGCCTTCAAAGCCTTATAGAGGTGCCATCGTCATGATTATATAGCAATGATTCCCATCCCTCAAAAGTTTTGGAAACTCAAGGCCAGCCCTATAGAAGATGATTATTTCTTCTTAGGTACCATGTCTGAAATCCTAGTTTGCCATCAGGTGAAGCTTATTGCCATTAATAGGTACATATAGTTTAATCAATAACCTTTCCTCAGTCCTTCATACAACAGTATTCATATAAGTAAATAATATATGTAAGTTTGCAAAGAACTTAACATGTTATCTCACGTGATCCTTACAACAAACCTGAGAGATGGGTGCTATTATACCCCTATGTTATGGGAAAGGAAGGGGTTGAGAGTAAGTGATTTGACCAGGTTCACACAATTAATGAGGCTCTAAGGTCAGATTTTAATTCAGGTCAAAACCCAGCACCCTATGTACTGTGCCAACAAATGTCATGGATGTAAAAATAATATTAAATTAATGTAAGAAATATAATTAAGGGAGGGGGCAGCTAGGTGACGCAGTGGATAGAGCACGAGCCTTGAATTCAGGAGGACCCGAGTTCAAATCTGGTCTCAGACACTTAAAACTTCCTAGCTGTGTGACCCTGGGAAAGTCACTTAACCCCAGCCTGGGAGGGGAGGGAGAAGAAATATAATAAGGGAAAAGATTAATCAACAAATATTTATTAAGCAGGCAGTCAGGTGGCAAAGTAGATAAAACACTGGACTTAGAATCAGGAAAGCTCATGTCCATGAAGTCAAATCCAGTTTCAGACACTTGCTACCTATGTGACCCTGTTTACCTCAGCTACCACCCGTGTAAATGAGCTGGAGAAGGAAATAACAAACCAGTCCAGTATCTCTTCCAAGAACATCCCAAATGGCATCACAAAGAGTAGAACACCACTGAAAATGAATAAATGCCTACTATTATTAAGTGCCTACTATTTATCAGATGCTATATAGTGGGAAATGTGGAAATTTCAGAAAGAAATTGGCATCTGAGATGGACTTTGAAAGAAGGACTTCACCGATTCTTTTTGTACAGCAAAATAACTGTTTGGACATGTATACATATATTGTATTTAACTTATACTTTAACATATTTAACATGTATTGGTCAACCTGCCATCTGGAGGAGGGGATGGGGGAAGGAGGGGAAAAGTTGGAACAAAAGGTTTTGCAGTTGTCAATGCTGAAAAATTACCTATGCATAAAATTTTTGTAAAAATAAAATAAAACAAAATAAAATTTTTAAAAAAAGAAAGAAAGAAGGACTTCAATGACCTGAGATAAGATATGGAGAATTCATTCTACTATAGTATAGTATAGTATAGTATAGTATAGCATAGCATAGCATAGCATAGCATAGCATAGCATAGCATAGCATAGCATAGCATAGCATAGTATAGTATAGTATAGTATAGTATAGTATAGTATAGTATAGTATAGTAGAAATAGTATAGGCAAAGGGCAGACTAGGATATGTGACCACAAGTAGGTTCCCTTTGGCTGAAATGCAGCGTAGACTCAGAGACAAGACTGGACTATGTGGAGCCTTACATGAAAGGACTAGGAATTTATATTTTACTTAGCATTCAATGGGAAACCACTGGACATTATAGAGGAGTGACATGATCAGAGAGATGTATTACAAAAATTACTCAGGCAGCAGTGTGAGAGATGGACTAGAACACAGCTAGATTGGAGTCAGGAAGGTCAGTTAGAAGGCAATTGCAGTAATCTAGGTAAGATGAATGAGGCTCTGAAGTAGCATCTTCTAAAGGAGGGATGCAGGAGATATTGTCAAGACAATCAACAGGGCTTGGCAGCCTGACGAGTTGTAGGGGGTATAAGAGATGGAAGAATCGAAAATGAGCTTGTGAGCCTGCTTGAATGGGAGGACAGTGGTATCATCAAGACAAATAGACAAGTTAGGGGGAAGTGCAGGTTTGAGGAAGATGAGTTCAATCAATCCAGTATTAAGTGCTTACTTTGTGCCAGACATTGTGATAAGTGCTGGGGATACAAAAAGTTAAAACCATTCTAAAAGAGATTCGATTTTTAAGGGGAAGAGATAACATATGTAAATTGGATGTGTTGAATGTTGTGAAGAGGTTATGGGCAGCCATATTCATTTGGGAGTCATCTATATAGAGGTGATAAATAATCATGCCTTGGATACAGAGAAACTAAAGAGAGGTCAAAATTTCAGATTTGCCCATGTTTAAAGGGTGAAGGGAAAAAGAAGTCAGGAAAAGGACAGAGAGGGAACATTAGGAGATGAAATGCGAAAGTGCCATTTCATGGGTGCCAATGGGGGAGAGGGGAATCAAAGAGGAGATTGTTTACAGTCTCAAGTATCACTGAAAAGTCAAGGATAAGGAACGAAAATGTCATTATATGGAGTGGTAAGAGAATCATGTGTAACCTTGAAGAAAACTCTTTTAAGTAGGGTGAGAGGAAAGGACTTGAAAGATAATTGAAGAAAGTTTTTTCTTTCTAGAAGTTGAGGGATAAAGGGAAGGAGGAACATCAGACAATAGACCTAGGGACTAGAAAGGCCAAAGGAAATAGATTTTTTTTCTTTTAATTTTTAAGATGCAATAGATGAGTATATTTTAGGCTAAAGGGAGCAAGCCCATAGAAAAGAAAAAATTGAAGACGCCTACAAGAAGGAGAGGATGGTTGACATTGTAATACCACAAAGGAGACAAAAGAGAGAAAAATCAAAGACATTAGAGGAGGGGTTATGTTTGTGGAGGAAGAGGGGCAATTCATCCTAGCAGAGGCAGCTTGGTGATGTAATGAGAAGAGTGCTAGACTTGAAGTCAGAAATATCTGAATTTAAATTCCCTCAAATACTCCAAAGACTCACTAGCTATGTGACCATGAACAAGTCTCCTAAACTCTCTTCTTCATATGTAAAATGGAGGTAATAATATTTTCTATCCCCCAGGGTTGTTGTGAAGATTGCGATATCTAAAGTTCTCTCTAAATGTTTAAATACTGTATAAATTTTGGCTGTTGTTATTCTTATCCTCTAAGATTGGAAATCAGAAAAGATGGATGAAAAGATTTCTTATGTGATGACTGCTATCTCCTGAGAATAGGAAGCACTCTCTGCTGAGAATGAGGGGAAAAGTGGGAAGTTTGAAAAGAAGTTTGGAACAGCCATTGGAAAGAATCCAATTACAATTAAAACTTGAATAAATTTATTTCTTTAATGTAAATATTCTTTCCACACAGGCTCAAATCACACTTCTTGATCTATGCAATTCTTGCCCACTAAGAATCTAGCCAACATGCAAGAGGCATGAAATTCTCAACCTCAAGTCTATGGATTTGGATTTTTTTTATTATAATATAACTTTACAGTTGTAATATAAGTAAATTTTTGTTTTGAAATGTATTATGAAATTCTAATATTGCACTAAATAGAATGACTTTTAAAGCTGTATAATTTCACAGATTAATGTAGATCTGAATGTATAACTTTTGTTTGTCCCAAATGAGCAGTGAGTTTCCATGCCTTCCCCCAACACAGAGAAGAGAAAATCAGTACTTTATTTAAATATAAACCTTTCTGGCAAATCTGAGATGAGAATATGGCATTATAAAGTTTAAGAAAATTAAGCAGGGGCAGCTAGGTGGCAGAGTGGATAGAGAACCAGCCCTAAATTCAGGAGGACCCGAGTTCAAATTTGGTCTTAGACACTTAATACTTCCTAGCTGTGTGACCCTGGGCAAGTCACTTAACCTCAATTGCCTCAGCAACAACAACAACAAAAAATTTGGTTGAAAAGCTGCCTTACTTTCCTTTTTCTCAGACACTGAAATCATTTCTTCTAAGAAGGGTGGGAAAGGAAATGTGTTTGATAGGAAATAAAAAATATTGTATGATGGGTAACTGGTGACTTATGTGCAGTTATTTTCACTGTTTTATTTGACCTTTGGTTTTTCATTTATATTAACAAGTTTTTCCTCTTGTTTTGCTTTGGTTTTGTTTGGGATTCTGTGGAACAGTAATAAGCTAGCCATTTTGGAAAGTAGTAAAGCACTGACTTTAGCCACTTCCCTTCTTCCTTTGTTCTAATAAAGTGCAGAAGTGATTCATTTGTTTTCTATTATTTTTAGATATGTAAATTAATATTTATTTAAAACACAACTGACTACAAACCAGTTAACTATTGCATTCTGCTTTTATGTTGGTTCTGTACTGTTGCATTGTATGAGTAAGACAGCAAAAATGTGAATTAAAATATTTTAATAAACATCAGCCATGAGTTACTTATTTCTTCAGAAGAATAAAACTGCACCTTTAAAAATTATAATTCATTTTACATAGTTGGTTTTGTCTGTAATCCTATTTCATGCATTTAAAAACAAGGTGATAAGAAATGGTTCATAGACTTCACCAGACTGCCATCAAAGGGATCCAAGACACAAGAAACCCCTATTGCAGTTCTTTTCACATTTTATAGTAATCAATATATCACTCAAGTTTGCCATCTGTTTTCTCTCACTCTTGCTCATTTCTTTTACAGTCATATTATATCCATTACACTACTTTTCATGTGTAGGACATAATCAGAAATATGTTCTTATGCCTACTACATATTTCCATATTGGCCTTCAAATCACTTAAAAAATTGGTTCTTCAGATATTCTGAAAGTTCAAGTTTCCTATCTAAACAATCACTAGGGAACACTTGTTTGTTTGTGTTTTTAAGATGGACTCCAGTGTTGTTAAACAGTTTGGTATTATTTAAAGTATTCTACAATTGACCCAACCTCCATTCCTCCTTATATTCAATTCTCATCCAATTCACTTGCAGTACATATTTATTGATGATATACTACTCAGGGAACTAGCCTTCTTACTATATATCATGATCTGAGAGAGGTTAGGGGAAATCCATTTAGTTTTTCTAATATGAAATCAAATCAGTCTCCTTTTAATAATCCTGGATCTCACTGAGGAATTACTGTAATAGTCTTGGGCTTGATGCAATCAATATGGCATCCAACAGAGACATAATTAGGAATCTTTACACCGAAGATAAATATTAATATCACAACCTATGCCGGGGATATCCTAGGTTGAACAAAGAAATGGAAGGAGAGATCGACACATCTCAACACAAAAACACTAAAAGTGCTCTTAAAACTTTATAAATTCAGCATCCTTGAGCAAAACTTTGGTCATCCTATTCTAATTGCAGCTTTATAATCCAGAAACAAGAACCAAAGGAAAAATCGCCTCCCACAAGAAATCCATCTTCCCTATGAACTCTGCTTAGAATATCTTCTAATGTAGCAGTGAATATTTTGGCTAAAAATATGCACTGGTTTTATCCCTCACCTAATATTAATAAGCAGAGGGATATTATCTCTATAATTAACATTTATTAAGGAATCTTGTAAGATCTTAACAGAGATTCCTTGTGGGAGAAGGGAGAACTTCTAATGATAACAGAGTCACCATATTTGAATCTCCAACACCTCAGCCTCTGGGGTGCTATAAGAGAAAAGAGACAAGGTAGTTAATAAGATGAAGTCAAAAAGAAAACCATTGGGAAACCTACCTGTTCCCTCAAAATATTTTTATCCAAGTTAACCTTTAATGTATGTACATATCATTATCACAAAGATTTTGCAAAGATGAAAATATAAGGCTTATGAGCCAATAGTTATTAATATTTTTACTTGCTATATAAATAATATACAGAATTTTTCCATTATTTTAATATCTTTTTCTCCACAAGAGATCTCATAAAATGCATTTCTTTCATTGCTTTCAGCACAGATTTCCTCAGTGTATATTTGATTTAATCCAGCCACTCTTTTGGACTACATGCCAAATCTATTTTCTCATAAACCACCACAAAGACTGAGGTGTCAAGATTCAAATATGGTGATCATTAAAAATGATAATATATTGTTATACAAACAGGTAACCAATCTGTTCTCTTTTCCAGATATTTGTTGTCCTTCTGACAGCTTTATCTATGAATGCTCCTGTGATAATTTAGCTTACTTTGGTCTACTGTCAAGCTTTTCTTAATTTGTTTCTGCCTCCACTGCTTCTATTTTACAAGGTAATATTAATTGTAATCTTCCATCATCATCATCCAAAAATGAGCTTATCTCCTAAACTTTTAAAAATATTGCCCTTGGCTACTGCCTCTCTGGCACTTGTCAAGGAGAAAAAATATTTGCTTGACAGAATTCAGAGTTAATTAAAGATGAGTAAAACAATTGCCTTGAAGTACTGATGACCCAATTAAGGTTAGATAGTAGAACTCAGAGAGAGGACCTTGGGACTTGAGTGTGGACCACAACATAGCATTCTTATTCTCTGTGTTGTTGCTTGCTTGCATTTTCTTTTCTTTCTCAGTATTTTTTCTTTCTTGATCCGATTTTTCTTGTGCAGCAAGATAACTGTATAAGTATGTACACATATATTGGATTTAACATATACTTTAACATATTTAACATGTATTGATTTATCTGCCATCTAAGGAAGGAGGTGCGGGAAAGGAGGAGATAATTTGGAACAGAAGGTTTTACAAGGGTCAATGTTGAAAAATTACCCATGCATATGTTTTGTAAATAAAAAAAAACTTTAATAAAATAAAAAGGTTAAAGAGTAGATATTGTAGGGACCCAGTCAGCACAGCTTCATGATTTCCTCCAATTTGTTGAACTGCTTGTGTATAGAAGTAATAGGAATAATATTAGAGGAATTGCATGGGTTTCAATGATATTAATTAAAGAAGAAAAGGAGGAAAAGAGATTTAAGGATGGGGGAGGAAAGCATTATTGAAATTGCTGACATTAGATTGTGAGCTACTTGCTTTTGCATTCCCAGTGCTTGACTCAATCCCTGGCACGTTCTAATAGGTACTTAATAAATGCTTATTAACTTGACTGCTAATAGCTTCATGACTGGGTAAATACAGAAAGTGAGAATATAGTAAACAAACCTTTATTAAGAGTTTCCTGTGTTCCAAGCATGTTTTAAAAGCTAGAGAGACAGAGACTGTCCATGCACCAAAGGAGCTCACATTTTAATGTTCTAGGCACTGTGTTGAGCATTTTACAATTATTATCTCATTTGATTTCATTCTAATAGGGAAAACACTTGCAAAAAACTACATACATATATGTATATGCATGCACATATACACATACCTTATTGTTGTTGTTCAATTGTTTTTTACTCAGGTCCAACTCTTCAAGACCCCATTTAGGATTTCCTTGACATAGATACTGGAGTGGTTTGCTATATCCTTCTCTAGCTCATTTTACAGATGAAAAAACTCAGGTAAACAGGCAAACAGACTTGCCCAGAGCCACGTAGTAGGTGTCTGAGACCAGATTTGAATTCAGGTCTTCCTGATGTCCTATTCTTTTTGCCATCTAGCTGCTCCATGTCTAAGTGAAAGCTAATCTAAGAGAGGAGGCCCTAGGTGTGGGGCGGGGAAGGGGGCGGAGGTATGCCAGGAAAGGCCACCAGTGGAGATGGGATTTATTTAAGCTGAGTCTTGAAGGAAGCCAAAAAATGAGCATGAGCAAGCAGAGAATTCCAGGAATGGGTAATAGCCAGACAATCAAAAGAGTCCAAAGCTAGAAAGTTGTGTGTGAGAAACAACAAGGTCAATGTGGAGGATATAAGGAGTATAGAGTGTCCAAAAACTGGAAAAATAGGAAAGGGCCAGATGGCAAAGGACTCCATTTAGGGTTTTTGATGCAAATATAAATGCAAAACAGCATATTTTATACTTTATTCTGGAAGTAATAGGGAACTCCTAGAATTTATTGAGTGTGCATGTAGTGACGGAGTGACAAAGAGCTGCATTTTAGGAAAACTAGTTCGACTGAGTGAAAGGTGGATGAAGTGGTGAGGGATCTGAGGCAAGGAAACCAATTAGAAGGTATTTCAATAATCCAGGTGTGGGATGATAAAAGCATGTTCCAGGGTAGCAGTTGTGTGACTGAAAATAAGGGATGTATTATACAGTAGGTGTTGTGAAATATATAAATGACAAGGCTTGACAACAAATTTCACATGTGAGATTAAGCAGAAAAGAACAGGATGATACAGAAGATTGTGACATTCTCAATAATAACATAATGACTTCTGGTTTTGAACATGCTGAGCTTAAAATGTCTATAGAACATCCAATTTCAATGTCCAGAAGGGAGTTGGTGATGTAACAAGAATGAGAAGCTCAGGAAAGAGATTGAGACTGGATTTATATTTTGAATTATTTGTATGTATATGATCATTGAATCCATGGGAAGTGATGGGATCACCAAGTAAAATCATGTAGAAGGGAAAGAGAAAGTACAGAACAAGAACTTGGGAGACACTATTTTATGGCTGGCTAAAAGAGACACAAAGCATGAAGATTGTGAGTTGGGTACCTTGCAAACCTTTCATTCTCAGACTTCAGATATATTTCTGCACCACTTACTCCTAACTTACTCCCTCTCAACTAATGAATAGTTAATTTTCATAGAAAAACATTTCTTATGTTAAGCTCTGTGTTTTATAACTACATTTGCCCCATGAAACATGAATCTCATTTAAGGGGTCCCACAGACATTTTTTGTTCTTCTCAAGATTTTGAACACAGTCTGAACAGAACAGAATAATATTTAAATAAATTTATATAATGGCTTCCTGGATTGGAACAAATCAGTGGGATAAAATCATTAGAAGTAAATAGATAATCTCCAGGTGGTGTTCCTGCAGTTTTAACAGTTCACCTCAATAAATAAATATTAATTAAGCACCAATCTGTGCAATACACTGTGACAAGGAGCTTCGAACAATATGAAGATAAAATAAAACTTTAAAAATAAATAGATTCCACCAGCCCTGAATTCAGGAGGACCCAAGTTCAAATCTGCTCTCAGACACTTAACACTTCCTAGCTGTGTGACCCTGGGCAAGTCACTTAACCCCAGCCTCAGGGGAAAAAATAAATAAATAAGAAAAGACTCTTCTGGACTTTTCTAGATCTTTGACCTAAAAAGAACTCTTTTTTTTTTTTTTTGGCTCTTTTCTAGATTCTTAATTTAGAAATGTCTCTTTTCTAGATTTTTGGTCTAGAAAGCACTCTTTCTCAAGACTCTTTTCTCTATTATAGGTCTAGAAAGGTCTCTCCTAGACTTCTAGATTCTCAATCTAGAAAAAAAAAAAAACTTTTTTGTACATTTTTCAATCTAGAAAGGACTCTTTTCTAGATTTCTGCAAAATTCTCAATCTAGAAAGAACTCTTCTAGACTCTCTTCTACATTCTCAGTTTAAAAAGTTCTTATTCTAGATTTTTGGTCTAGAAAGTGGTTTTTTCTAGTCTCTTCTAGATTATAAGTCTAGAAAGAACTCTTTTTTTTTAGATTCCAACTCTAGAAAACTTTTGCTTAACTCTTTTCTAGACCATAGATCTAGAAAAAACTCTTTTCTACACTTCCAGATTCTGTCTTGAAAGCATACTTTTCTAGATTCTCAATCTAGAAAGTATTCTTTTCTAAATTTTCAGTCTAAGAAACACTCTTTTTTTAGCCTCCTCTCTAAATTCTCAGTCTAGAAAATGCTTCTTCCCAGACCCTTTTCTAAATTTTCCATTAGAGAGGTATTTTTTTCAGACTTTTTCTAGATTCTCAGTCTACAGAGAACTCTTTTCTAGATTCTCAATCTACATAGAACTCTTTTCTAGATTCTCAGTCTAGGTAGTGTTCCCTTCTAGATTCTCAGTTGAGAAAGTATGGCTTTTCTAGACTTTTTTCTGAATTTTAAATCCAAATCCATGCATTCATGTAACATATATTCTAGTTGAGAATAAATATAAATAAATATAAGAAGTATAGTTCCATATCTATTTTGAGTCATATATAGGTTTTCCCATAAGTCTTAGTGAAGTTTTAATACCTTCATAAGTATAAATACTATAAACTTTTTTAAAATAATATTTAAAAGGTTTTTTACATTGCTAAAATTTTGACATACTCCTTATTAAAATTCATCATTACTATCTTGAGCTAGACATCACTCTAACCAGTTTTTTTTTTAACATCATCAAAGGATATTTTTTAATTATAAAATTTTTTGACAGTATATATGCATGAGTAATTTTTTATAACATTATCCTTTGTTTTCATTTTTCCAAATTTTCCCCTCCCTCCCTCTACTTCCTCCCCTAGATGACAGGCAATCCCATACATTTTACATGTGTTACAGTATAACCTAGATACAATATATGTGTGTAAATGCAATTTTCTTGTTGCACGACTCTAACCAGTTTTTGAACTTGGTAAAAAAAAAAAAAAAACTTTCATCCAAAGCCATTCAGTAAAAAGATTGTAATACTAGTCTTAAGATCATCTAAAAGTGAGAATTTGATGCATATGTGACAGTCTTAATATGTCCCCATGAAAAAAAAATGTAACAGAGATAGATCAGGTGACCAAGATGACTAAACAAGAAAAACTCTTTTATCCAGCTACTAATCTGAGAAAGCAACCCCCAGGAAAGTCGATTAAAATTTGTTTAATTCACAAAACTAAATGAATGTAAACAAAATTTTAATAATTAAGCTTTGACATTCTAGATGAACTGAACCAGGCACAAAGGTGCGAGGGTATAGGACATTGGAGGAGAAAATAAGTATTCCAGTTTACAATGAACATGTGATCCTTGGACTGGAATGTAATGAATAGAGTACTAGACCTGCAGTCAGAGCTGAATTCAAATTCCATCTCTAATGTTTATGAACTGTGAACTTGAACAAGTTATTTAAACTCAGCTGCTCCATTTGTAAAAAGGTTTTCTCACAGAGTTTTTGTGAGGTTTATATGGAATAATTTGTGTGGCGTGCTTTAAAGAAAATATTTTTGTTATTGTCCAGTCATTTCCGATTCTTTGTGATCCTATTTGAATTTTCCTTGGCAAAGATACTAGAATGGTTTGCAATTTCCTTCTCCAGTTCATTTTACAGATGAGGAAACTGAGGTAAAGAGGATGAGAAGTGACTTATCTAGAGTCACATAGCTAGTTAGTGTCTGAGTCAGAATTTGAACTCAGGTTTTCTTGACTCCAAGCCCCAGTGCTTGAGCCACTGTACCACTTAGCTATAAGGGATTAAATAAATGACAATTGTTGTTATTATTGTTAGCATGAAACGTCCTGTTAGCATCTTGGGAGAACCAAAGCAATGGCAATGGAATTAAGATGGTCCCATCCTTCAGTATGGAACGGATTGTGCTGATCAGCCTCACTGATTGGCCTTGCACAGTCCTGGTGCACCATTCCCCCTAAAACCATTATTCCCTTGAAGATTCAGTACGGTCATTTTCACTCGCAAGGACCTTTCTTTAATAGACTAACCTTCACAGCAGGCCATTTGCATGTGCTGCAGAGCCTTTCAAGTCTCGGGCTCTCTTGGGAGTCATTTTTTAGTGACAGTTGTGGTTTTATGACACTTTTTTTTAAAGACTTGTTCAGCTCCTTGAAAACCACAGAGCTCAAAAGTTTCCAGACGTGATGCCATATCATATCCTTTGCAGTTTCTGATGGCATCAGCTCATCTGGTTGCCAGCCACAAGACAGCTTCCATTGACTTCTAGTGAAGTCAACATTTAGATTTATTGACTGAGAAGAACGTTACTGACCGAAGCTTCACCCAGCTCAATATTTGCCTAGGGACAATAAATCTTGGTGCTGACCAAAAATGAAAGTCAATGGATATGTATTGTTAAATACTTTGCTTTGGCAAGAGGAATCAATTGCGCTATGGATTTTTATATAATTTTATTTTGAAGTGGCGTATAAGGCTAGATTCATGAAACACGGGATGGAAACTATGATAGGAACACTTGTTCATTGTAATCCTGTAGTTAAATGTGGTACTGTGTGCAGCGCTTTAAAAAAAAAAAAAGAAGAAGAAGAAGAAGCTGTCAAATGTCATCTAGAAAGGCTGTTTTATGTAAGATGATGTCATCATAATGGCAGAGGGTGTTAAGTCCTTTGTGAATTCCCACAGGGTATTTGTCCCGCATGAGAATCAATTACTGAAAAGATAAATGGTGCATTAGAAGTGTTTTTTGGCATATATTTCACTCCTGATATATGTTGTTCTGCTGAGGAACAAACGATTTAGATAAACCTCAAGGTCATGTTTAGACCAGAGAGATGTTTTTTATTAGCCAGGCAGTGACCATCCTGATAAGAGAAAAGAACAGCTGGCCTGAACACTGTAAAACACTCCTCTCCTAAGGGGACAGATCTAAGCAGCTTACCTGGCCAATGCTGATCACCCTGGTGTTCACGGAAAGGTGATATTATAGGCAAGCTGGGAAAATAATTTGTATTTATGGAGATGGATGTCTTTGGCGCTGTCTCCCCTACAATTTATTATTCTGGGGCCTCTCGATGAATATTGCTTTGAACTAGAGCCACCTCTCAAGGCTCTGACCTCAAGAGGATGCTCTTCACAGTAGTTTTCCAGCAATCACAAATCCATAGGGTTACTGGGACTGGATTCCTTTCCTACTGAGTTTTATGGACTGATTATTGTTCTTTGTATCATGGTCTCTGTCTCTCCTTGTCCTTTAGGACTCCTAGAGATCGCAAATATGGTAAGGGAAGGAGAAAATGTGAAGGTTTTTGTAGGTGGCAGGATGTGTTTGGGGCTGATTCTTACTGGTTCATCTGTGCTTTCTGCTAATCAACAGGGTTCTGAAGTCCATTTCCTTAAGGTATCTGAACTGTTTCTCCTATTAATGTTTCCCTCTCAGCATCCTACAGAATAACTACCAGCTCAAGACCTAAAAGCTCTATAAATATTGCTGCAGAAACTCCGTGGAATTCCAGTTAAGATTGTTTATTAGTCCTGCTACAGCCAGATTCCTTATCCTTTCCAGTTTGTTGTCATTCAGGACCCAGAACTGAACTGCATGCAGCCTAAGAACTCAATATTTTAGCCTATGTGCCCAGTATTATTGGACCAAGTTCAGCCCAGCCATGACCCATTATCCCTTCTCAAACTTCTGCCTTATTCTTCCAAATTTTTTATTTAACTTTTTAAAATCCATTCCCAAAACTTCAGATTATAAAACACTTAGTTCTATGATTCCCATTTGGGTACAGGCTTTAGGCAAGATGGAGCATCTTTTGGTTTTGGTATCTAGAATGATAGATCTAGAACTGGATAGAACCTAGAACCAATTAAGTAAGGAAATTGAGGAAGAGAGAGATGAATGGCTTCCCTAAGATTGTAAAGGAAATCACCATCTGAGAAAGGATTTGAAGCTGGACCTGCTGACTATTATGTCAGTGTTCCTTTCCCCGTAATAGGCTGAATCTTGATATACCAGCAGGTTTGATAAAGCCTTTAAGATGGTTTAGAGACCTGGGAACAATTCTACTTGTTCTGCTAATGGTGGAGGCTGGGGAGATGTTGTAGAATTTATGGAATCATGGAATTCTGAACTGAGTACAAGGGGCAAACAGGTTGTAATTTACAGAGACAGGATTCTGAGCTTTATTGACATCTCAAATCCATTGAAACTTGAAATCATCGTTTCTCAAATATTCCCCCTCTGGCTGTTCATAGGCAGAGTTTACGAGACTTCCTGGAGTGCTGTGGTAAAAGAAGCCACCTTGAGTAAGATACCTAGCAATCCAAGGAGAGATATATTTTTCCAAGGGGAAGAATATTAGGGGTTTCAACTTACTCCTTATTATGCAAAGCCCATGCACCCGTGTCACTTCTACTCAGATCTAACATCTCTTCACCACTTTAGAAGCTTGTACTTCCCTCCCTCCTGCCTGAACAGTCACAGCTTAGAATAGTTTGTTCTCCTGTCCCCTTTTAACCTTGTGAAACTCTTGACTGTGTGAAATCTCCTTTTCTCACTTACTGAATATTCAAAGACCTAAATCCCAGAAGGTTAACTAATGTGAAGATTCCAACTTTTAAGTTTGGTAAGGATGTTGAGGTTTGGGGAAGAATGTAATTTTTTTTAAATGGGATTTTATCTTCAGTTGCTATTCTGAGACAACTTACTTCTTTAATAGGGCTGCTTTAAGGCACAAATGGCTGAGTGGTATAGTGGATAGAACAACATGCTGAGAGTCAAGAAGACTCATCTTCTTTTGAGTTCTGATGGATTCAGACTTTGCTAGCTATGTGAACCTCAGTTTCTCATCTGCAAAATGGTCTGGAGAAGGGAATGACAAACCACCCCATTATCTTTACCAAGAAAACCTCAAATGGAGTCACAGAAAGTAGGACGCTCCAGAAAAAAAAATGCTGAACAAGAACAAATTATAAATATTGAAGGCTCTTGAGATAAAGAAGGAACCATTCCAAATTTCTATGAAATCTCTTGCTTTGTAATGTCACACTCAAATTGATGATTATTCCAAACAGGTATGGAGATTTGGATAGCATCCACACCCATGTTTTATAAGTGGATGATGCTTTTTCCCTTCTTATAATATCAAATACTCTGAGTCACAAATTTTCCCAAGGCTCTAGCAAAAAATTAAATTACATACAAGTCATTCCTCAGTGGATAAATGGTTAAAGGATATGAACAGACAATTTTCAGATGAAGGAATTAAAGTTATGTATAGTCTTGTGAAAAAATGCTCTGTCACTATTGATCAGAGAAATACAAATTAACACACATCTGAGATACCACTTCACACCTCTCAGATTGGCTAAGATGACAAAAGTTAGAGGGGATGTGGGAAAATTGGGACACTGATACAATGTTGGAGGACTTATAAACTGATCCAACTATTCTGGAGAACAACTTGGAACTATGTCCAAAGGGCTATAAAACTTTGATCCAGTAGTGTCACTACTGGATCTGAATCCCAAAGAGACCATAAAAGGGGGAAAGGACCCAGATGTACAAAAGTATTTGTAGCAGCTCTTTTGTAATGGCAAAGAATTGGAAATTGAGTGAATGTCCATCAATTAGGGAATGGCTGCATAAGTTATAGTAAATGAATGCAATGGAATATTATTATTCTATAAAAAAAATGATCAATAGAATGATTTCAGAAAAGCCTGAACTTACATGAACTGATGCTGAGTGAAGGGAGCAGAACTAGGAGAACACTGCACAGTAACAGCAAGATTAAGTGATGATCAACTGTGATGGACTTTGCTCTTCTCAATAATGTGGTGATTTAAGACAATTCCAATAAACATGGGGTGGAAAATGTCATCCACATTAGAGAGAGAACTATGAAGACCAAATTTGGATCAAAAGCATACTATTTTCACTCTCTTTTGTTTTTTGTTTTGTTTTGCTTTGCTTTGCTTTTTCTTTCACTTGGTTTCTTTTTTCTTTTTTGGTCTAATTTTCTTACAAATGACAAGAATTGTACGTGTTTAACCTATATCAAAATGCTTGTTGGCTTTAAAGAGAGGCGTCTAAAGGAGGGGAGAGAAAAAATGAATGTTGAAAACTATGTTTATATGAATTTGAAAAATAAAATACTACTGAGAAAAAAAGAAATTTAATTACAGGTGATATAATTGACCACCATTGTCTTTTCGACTAAACTATGAGAGGTAGCATAGCCCAGTGGAGAGAGTATAAGTATCAAAGCAGAAAGACTTAGGGTCAAGTCCCATCAATGACATATGAAATATAGGCAAGTCAAGGAAAGGAGGGAGGGAGGAAGGAAAGAAGGAAGGAAGGAAGGAAGGAAGGAAGGAAGGAAGGAAGGAAGGAAGGAAGGAAGGAAGGAAGGAAGGAAGGAAGGAAGGAAGGAAGGAAGGAAGGAAGGAAGGAAGGGAGGGACGGAGGGAGGGAGGGAGGAAGGAAGGAAGGAAGGAAGGAAGGAAGGAAAGAAGGAAGGGAGGGAGGGAGGGAGGAAGGAAGGAAGGGAGGAAGGGAGGAAGGAAGGAAGGAAGGAAGGAAGGAAGGAAGGAAGGAAGGAAGGAAGGAAGGAAGGAAGGAAGGAAGGAAGGAAGGAAGGAAGGAAGGAAGGAAGGAAGGAAGGAAGGAAGGAAGGAAGGAAGGAAGGAAAGAAGGAAGGGAGGGAGGGAGGAAGGAAGGAAGGAAGGAAGGAAAGAAGGAAGCGAGGAAGGAAGGAAGGAAGGAAGGAAGGAAGGAAGGAAGGAAGGAAGGAAGGGAGGAAGGGAGGGAGGAAGGGAGGGAGAGAGGGAGGGAGGGAGGAAGGAAGGAAGGACGGGAGGGAGGGAGGGAGGAAGGGAGGGAAGAAATGACAATTGTTGAAGGGCCAGTAATAAAATATGCATACTTATGTATTTGGTGGTAGAATTGTGAATTAGGTTTTCTTTTTTTCATCCTGAAGGAGGTTGGGAGAAAGAGGAAAGCTAGGATTGAGATTTTCAAAAAAGAGCAGAAGAAAGAAAATGGGATTATCGAGAATTTTTTAATATACAAAAGTGAACAGAAGGAAGACCAGAAAGAATTTTTTAAAGTTTAACTTTGAAAAATACAGGTTGAATTTGACATGAAAAGAATTTTCACATACATGAAAAGAAAAGCAAACTGCCTAAAGCAAATTGTAACATACTGGGGATACAATTCCTTTCACCAAAATAAATCATTAAATCGATACAGTCTTAAAGTAATTTTAAATGCCGTACCACCTCTTCCTCCGTCATCACAGTCCCTTCTTCCTCTGAAATCAGATAGCACTTAGCCTTTTTGATACCTTACCACAGACGTGTCATCTTTCCTGTAGGACTGTAAGTTCCTTAAGGTCAAATACAATGCCTCATGTATACTGATATTCCTTAAATTGCCCTAGCATGATTCCTTGCTGCATACTGTAGCAAGCACTCAGTAAATGCTTGTTGAATTAACAAATAAATATACACTATATAACAAATAAATATACACTGAAGCTAGTTCTTCAGGTGGATTTGTTTAAAATGGTGGAATTAGACTTTACTAGATGCATCTCCTCAGTCCTGTGACACAGAGCCCTAAAGATGACCAGGGTTATGCAGAAGGACTCCAAATATCCTGATTTCAGAATGGCTGAGATCAAACATAAAAAAATACATTCCTGAATACATATTTCTATGTGCTTATTTCTTCATATATCTGTACTAAATACATAAAAAGGAAGGGCAGAGAGATCATTCCTCAACAAACAGGCTGTAAGTCACTTTTTTATGACTGAATCAACAAAATTCTGCTCATAAAGTATTTCAGATGCAATTTTGTGCAGCTCCAACTGTGTCAGAAACTTTCCTACAGTCAAGGAGGAAAATAGAAATGGATTGTTTCCCCCCACTCTCCTATCTGCAAACTATTTCTCACACATTAGGAAGTTGTCTGTGTTAACATGAGGAATGTGACATCGTCCCCTAGAAAACCACTAGTTACACTTTGGTCAAGTGACTCTGAGACTACAAGGGGCAGAGCGCTGAACACTCTAAGGTTTTGTGGAAAAAAATCCCAGAAGGCTGTAATTGTCAGAGGGGTTTAAATAAGTATATTAATCAGGAATGGCCTGCATAGTACACTTAATAATAGCTTCCCGTGCTTTTTGATGAGTGCAATGAATGATTCTTTGCTAAAAAATCCTCCATTTGGGAAATGGCTTTTCTTGAAGTCATTCAGAAATGGGGAATGCTCAGTAGATCTTTGGTCAATATGATTTTATGGTTTGTTTGCAAATAGTTAAACAGCTATTAAACCTCTCTCTGCCTGTCTCTTTGCCTTTAAACAAACCACAGATCCTCTTTTTCTTTCTTTCTCTCTCTCTCTCTCTCTCTCTCTCTCTCTCTCTCTCTCTCTCTCTCTCTCTCTCTCTCTCTCTCTCTCTCTCTCTCTCTCTCTCTCTCTCTCTCTCTCTCTCCCCCCTTCTCTTTCACTTCTCTCCTCTCTTGTCCACTCCTCTTTTTATTTTTTTTCTCCCTCTCCTTTTCATTCCCTCCCTCCTTCATACATACTGTTTCAAATCAGGCAGGCCAAATTATGTTCTGTGTAACACACACGCATACACATGCACACATAGAGAAATCCCAAACATCATGGTTTTCCATCCCTGTTTATATTAAATTGAATTTCCATGGACCTCACCTGTCTCCAATTTCTCAGAGATTTACCTTTAGCTATATAGTATGTGGCCTTATTGAACCAAGATTTATGACCAAGGTGTATATATATCCTGTCTTGATCCACTCTTGATTTCAAACAGCTCAATAAAATGGGTAAAAATTTAGAAAGTTTTCTTTGCTTGGTGATTGTCCAACCTACTATATTTTTATTTCTGCTAGATTGGCAAGAGTGGGAAGGTAAGATTGTTAACCAGGTTTATTACTCACACACAATTCAGGAAGTCTAAGTAAATACAATCCAGCTAAGCAGACTTACAGAACATAGTTCATGATCTCATATGGTCCACCGGCTCAGGCAGGAAGTCTCTTGCAGGAGCATATTTTAGTAGCTACAAGCTGAATTGCCATTTTGATCAGAAGCCAAGCCCAGATTCTTTTCCAATGTCACTCCTGGGAGAAACTCTGAAGCTGTGAGCCTTCTTCTGGGAGAATTCCATCAAACAGTTACACAGAACATGAATTTGCCCTGCCTGGTTTGAAACAATGCAGAATAGAATAATTTTCACTACCTTTATCTAGATAGCATAAGAAGGTTTTGGTTGGGATGGATTCATATTTCCTGTTATGATACACTTGGGCAGTTTTCTACCTTCTTCAATGTGTTAGCTGAAAAAATATTTAAGGAAAAAAGTCCTTAAAAGATAAATGTATTCTGGGTTGTGCTTTAAGAAGAATAAGGGGAAAGGAAGCAGATAGTGAGACAGAAGGAGATTTAGATAACCAATATATATAAGCTCCCAATCCCTAACTTCTTCCCCATTAGGAGATTGAATTTCAAGTCTTCGATCCTCAGAATAAATTTGTATTAACCGAATTGTCCCCAAGGACATAGACAATGTTTTTAGCAGTTTTACAGCTGTTCTCAAATTCAGAAATATCTTAATTTTCATTAACTTCCTCATTTATAAAAAACAGAGTAACTCAGGAGTTTCCAACTTTCTGGGCATATAAAAAAGACTGACCAACTTCTTTCCAGAAGCATGTGCTTATTACAGAAACAGATGAGCTTTGGAATGGGAGAGACTAGCTTCTTTCCATTGGAAAATGAGGAAAAGCAGTGAAATCAGGAAGAAGACAGTGATAAAAATGACACAAAATTTCTGGCAAAAGTTTGCTGAAGAAAAGTTATAGAACACAGGAACAAAAAAAAGTCCTTGCAAACAAAAATCACTATTTTAAATCTAAGTGACAGTTTAGTCTACGTGGAAATACAGGTCTCCCATGTTGCATGGTTTGAGGGGAAAGGAGAAGGCCCCCTCTACCACAGAAATACATTTTCCACAAATACCTGAAAATCCATTATTATTTATTTATGATAAGCATCTATTTTCTCTGTGGGATCTTCTCTTAAAAGCCAAATGCTCCTAAAAATAGTCTCAGAATTTGGAACTAGAAAGGACCATAAAGAAAAGTTCTCTTATTGATAGTTTAAGGAATCTATGGGAAAACTGGGGAAAAAACTTCCCCAGTAAATATTTCAGGTAAGTGTTGAATATAGGGAATGAATACAGATACATAAGACTAAGACCATTAGATCATATATTGATTCATTCATAAACTAAAAACCAAAGGTGGTACTGCTTATGAAATATCAGGATTCCTTAGACTGGATGAAATTCCAATTTCTGTGCAAGGCAACATACTTCTCTCATTGAGTGTTCTCACCATTATAAATGTGAAGTTAGAAGGAAGCCATATTCATCTGAGTTAATGTATTCTTATTGGTTTTTCTTATGATTGAATACCTTTTATTAATAAATATGCCATGGCCCACAAGTGTGTCATTGTGTTCTAATCCCAAGCCTGACCCCCTGGATTGTCCTGAGGGATGTGTTTTCTAGACTCCATCTTTGCTTTTATCCAAGCATGATGCCCATGACTACTTCTTGTTGTAATCATTCAGATTTGTTTTTAATCCATCTTAATTGTACTTTCATACACTATATTTCCATCTTGTCTTCAAGAATCCACCCTCAACTGGGAAAAAAACTTTCCCATCAAATAACTCAGGTAAGGATTGAATATCCAAGACACATAGGAAATGAATACAGATACATAAGACCAAGACCATTCCCCAATGGACGAGTGGTCAGCAGATATGAATACATTGTTCTCAAAAAGATGGATTGCAAACCATCAACAACCATATGAAAGACTGCTTCAAATACTATTTCACACTTAGAAAACTGGCAAAGATAACAAAAATTTTGAAACTCAATATTG